>NW_006408756.1:2597070-2614360 GCF_000296735.1 Chrysochloris asiatica
TTTTCTTGTAGAGGTGGTGTAGGTTCCTATATATTTTGGAAATTAGTCCCTTGTCTGATGCATCGTTGCAAAAGATTTTTTTCCATTCTGTGGCTTCCCTTTTTATTCTTTTGGTGAAGTCTTTGGATGCACATAAACTTTTAATTTTTAGTATGTCCAAATTATCTATTTTGTCTCCTTTTGTTTTCAAACTGTTTGGTATTCTCTGAATTAGAGCCCTCACATTTGTCCCTATTTTTTCATTGATGGCCTTTGTAATTCTGGGATTCACATTTAGGTCTTTAATCCATGCTGAACTGGTTTTTGTATAAGGGGTGAGGTGAAGGTCTTATTTCATATCATTTCCAGTTCTGCCAGCGCCATCTGTTGAAGAGACTATCCCCTCCCCATGCGATATATTTAGGTACTTTGTTGAGTATCAGTTGGCTGTATATGGATGGGTTAATTTCTGGATTCTCAATTCTGTTCCATTGATCAATGTATCTCTCATTATACCAGTATCAGGCTGTTTTGACCACTGTAGCCATGTAGTAAATTTTGAAATTGGGGAGTGAGAGGCCTCCAACTTTGTTCTTCTTCTTAAGCAGTGCTTTGCTTATCCTGGGTCTCTTTCCTTTCCATATAAGTTTTGTAATTGTCTTTTCCATTTCTTTGAAGAATGTTGTTGGAATCGGGATTGGGATTGCATTAAATGTGTAAATTGCTTTGGGTAGTATTGACATTTTCACAATGTTAAGTCTTCCTATCCAGAAGCATGGTATATTCTTCCATCTTTGTAAGTCTCTTTTGGTTTCTTGTAGTAGTGTTCTGTAGTTTTCTTTGTATAAGTCCTTTGTTTCTATGGTTACATTTATTCCTAGATATTTCATCCTTTGGTTGGCTATTGTAAATGATATTTCTTTCCTAATGTCTTTTTCAACGCTGTCATTGTTACTATAGAGGAATCCAACTGATTTTTGGATGTTGATCTTATAACCTGCCACTTTGCTGAATCTTCCAATGAGGTCTAATGAAGTTTAGTAGGTTTTTTTTTTACTGAGTTTTGGGGTTTTCTATGTATAGGATCATATAGTCTGTAAATAGAGAAAGTTTTACTTCATCTTTGCCAATTTGGATGCCTTTAATTTCCCTGTCTTGCTATATATCTCTGGCTAAGACTTCCAGCACAATATTGAATAGGAGTGGTGACAAAGGGCATCCCTGTCTGGTTCCTGTTTGCAGAGGCTTTCAGCTTCTCTCCATTGAGCGTGATGTAGGCTGTTGGTTTTGTATTTATGATCTTAATTATGTTGAGGAATTTCCCTTGAATTCTTACTTTGTTAAGCGTTTTTATCAGGAATGGATGTTGGATTTTGTCAAAAAATCATCAATATGATCATTTTTTGTTTGTTTGTTTGTTTATATGGTGGATTACACTGATTGTTTTTCTAATGCTGAACCATCCTTGCATCCCTGATATGAATCCCACTTGATCATGATGTATTATCTTTTTGATGTATTGCTGGATTCTGTTAGCTAGGATTTTGTTGAGAATTTTTGCATCTATGTTCATGAGGGATATTGGTCTATAATTTTCTTTCTTAGTGACGTCCTTCCCTGGTTTTGGTATGAGGGTTATGCTGGCTTCATAAAAAGTATTAGGAAGTTTTCCATCCTCCTCTATCTTCTGGAATAATTTGAGTAGAACTGGTGACAGCTCTTTCCTGAATGTTTGGTAGAACTCACCTGTGAAGCGATCTGGACCTGGACTTCTTTTGGTTGGGAGTTTTTGATGACCTGATCAATTTCTTTTAATGTTATGGGTCTGTTCAAGTCTTTAACTTCACGCTGTGTGAGTTTAGGTAGGTCGTGTTTTTCTAAAAATGAATCCATCTCTTCTAAGTTATCAAATGTGTTGGAGCACAACTCTTCATAGTATTCTGTTATTATCCATTTGATTTCCTGTGGTTCCGTTGTGACATCGCCCATGTGGTTTCCAATGCATGTTATTTGTGTCTGCTCCTTCTTTTCTTTTGTTAGGTTTGTCAATGGTTTGTCAATTTCATTAATCCTTTCAAAGGACCAGTTTCTTGTTCTGTTGATTCTTTCTATAGTTTTTCTGTTTTCTATCTCATTTATTTCTGCTCTGATCTTTATTATTTCTTTTCATTTGGTGACTGTAGGTTCCTTCTGTTGGTCTGTTTCTAATTGCTGGAGATGCCGTGTTAATGTGTTAATTTTGATTCTGTCTTCTTTTTGGATGTCAATATTGTTGTTGTTTTTGCCGTTGACTTGGTTCCAGTCGCTATGGACTGGACCCTATATAGGGTTTCTGAGGAGCGGCTGGCAGGTTTGAACTGCCGACCTTGCAGTTCCAACTGTCCTTGGAGCCCACACCAGGACTAGAAGCCTTATTTTAATGTTCTTTGTGTTCCTCTTTAAATCACTTTTTATCAAAATAAGTTCACATATTTTCAAGATTTTAATAGAAATAAATCGTGTGTCACAAAGCTCACCAGCATCCAATGCATTCACCCTACCCTCTGTCCAGTCCCCAGGGTTCACCCCAGGTTCCATCTAGTGTCCTGGCACTCACCTCCCAGGGCTCTTGAGGGGTCCCAGGCCCAGGAAGAAGTGCCACTGCTTTGGGGCCTCCACAGGGGCTCTGAGTTCTAAGCAGGGAAACTGGGAGGCTGGGATGCAGAGGATGAAGTAACCTCAGAAGTAAGGTGGAATCTGGCAAAATGCGAGAACTCTGACCCCCTGAGCCTGTCTCAACTCCTCAGCTTGGCTTCTGCAGAACACAAGTGGCCACAGACAGCACAGAGCAGTAGGTGGGGCTGTGTGTCAATCAAATTTTATTTGCAAAAACAGGTGGTGGGCCAGAATTGGCAGCCTCTGTGAGTCCCAATCCAAGCTCTCCGTTGGTCACCTTTGGAGGTGAGAGACAACCAGGATCTAATCAATTGTGCCGAGCTCATCCAAAACATCTGACATTAATAACAAGAGTCCTAGAACTATGAATTTAGTCTCATTACAGTTAATAAGTGACCTTATTGAGAGAAAATAAGACAAAATAGTACCACGACCAAAGACTTAGCAAGGTCTTCAGAAAGGAAAGGTTTAGAACATAGAACATTATCAACAATGCTTTCTATACATACATACATACACACACATGTACATTCAAAGAGAGAGAGTGTGTCCCTGGTGGTGTAAATGGCTACTGTATTCCACTACTACACATAAGGTTAGAGGCCCAGGTTCACCCAGAGGCAGAGGCACCACAGAGGAAAGGTCTGGTAATCTACTTCTGAAAAATGGAGCAAAGTTCTGGTGTGACACATGTGAGGGTGGGATTGGCTCAGTGGCAGCTGTTCCTTGGTATGTATATCTCTATGAAGAGGGAATGGAAAAGGAGATTATATATATGAATATTATTTATTATATTATTGTATATATATTTGAATCACAAAATCAGCAGTTCAAACTCACCAGCTGCTCCCTATACAGGGTTGTTATCAGCACTTAACAACAACAACAAATGTCTGTGTGTGTGTGTAAAAAGAGTCCTGGTGTGGCATAGTAGGATAAGCACTGGACTGCTAACTGGACTAACCACAAGGTTGGCAGTTCAAACCCACCAGCCGCACTCGAAAACCTATACAGGGCCACCGTAAAGCTGGAACTGACTCAATAGCACACAACAACACACACACATATACAAAACAAAACCCATAGCCATGAAGCCAATTTTGACTCATAGTGACCCCATATGGGGTTTCTGAGGCTGCAAGTCTCAGCAGGGGCAGACAGCCTCATCTTTCTCCCATGGGGTGGCTAGTGGGTTTGAACAGCCAACCGTGCAATTAGTAGCCCAATGCCTAGTCACAGCGCCACCAGGGGTCCCTATGAGTGTGCATATGTCTGTGTGTTGTTCTTGTGTGCCTATAGCATAGGATTTCTGAGAGTGGCTGGTGGGTGTGAACTGCCGACCTTGTCATTAGCAGTCCAGTGATTATCCTACCCTGCCACACCAGGGCATACACATATAAAGCTATATTGGTGGCAGTGATGGTTCGATGTAGAGCTCCTACCTTCCCTACAGGAAAACCAGGTTCCATTCCTGCCCATGAGCTCCCGTGACCACCACTCAGCTGCCAGTGGAGGCTGGTGTGTTGTTACGATGCTGAACAGCTTTCCAGACCAAGACTAGGAAGAAAGAGGCCTGAAGATCTGCTTTAAAAAAGCAGTGACTTAAAACCTTACGGATTACAACGGTCCAATCCACAGCCCATCTGGGATGGCACAGGAGCAGGTGGGGGCGTTTGATCTGCTGAATTGTGGTTGGACTCACAGCTTGTGTGAACACAGATATTCTACGTATCTGATACATGGGATAGCCTGGTTTTACTGCACTGCATTGGTGCACATGGAACAATCATTGCTCCTATGGTGACGATGGTGGTGAGGTTGTGCTCTCTGTCAGGGCTAGTTCTAGAACTACTGCACAGAGGTCTACGGTGCAGCCTCAGATCCACGCAGCCGGGGTGTGGATCGAGCTCTGCTGCTTCTTAGCTGTGTGACCATGGACAAGCTACTTGATCTGTCTGTGCTGTTCCCTGTGGGCCCCACTTCCGGACAGTGTAAGGCTGATGTGCAGATGATCTGAGCTGTCACCAAGAATCACAGTTTCACCTACGGCCTGGAACTAGTGAGAGCTTAGCAAAGCTGGTGTTCGCTGTTCCTGCTGTTGTGCGTGGTGTGGTGGTGTTGTTCTTGTTGGTGTTGTGGTGGTGGTGTTGCTGTTGTTATTGGTGTGATATTATTATTATTCTTGATGTGGATGGTGTGACATTGTTCTTGCTGGCGCTAGTGGTGTTGTGGTGGTGTTCTTGCTCTTGGTTGGTGGTGTGGCATTGTTGCTGTCTGTGATGTTGGTTGGTGGCATGGCATTCTTGCTGCTCGTGTTGGTGCTGGTGGCGGCTCTTACTGAGCACGTACTCCTCCCAGGATGCCCAGTTTTTACTGGTACCATCTCTGTGGACCCTGCAGAATCTTGTGAGCTGAGCCTGCTTTCTATCTGACGCAATGGAGGAACAAGACCAACGAGGTGTTCAGGCCACATCTCTACAATCCATTAGGTAACAGCTATGCTTCACGTCTCTGCTGAGTTGAACTGTGTTTCCCCTAAAGATATGTCTTCATTCTAACCTGGGAGTGCCTCTGAGGTGATCTTATTTGGAGATAGGACTTGGCAGATGTCATCAGTTGAATTAACCCAAGGTCGTAGCGGAGTAGGGTGGGTTCTAACCCAAGGTAACTGGTGAAGTGACCGAGGACAGACAGCCATGTAAAGACAGAGATCGGGCTGAAGTTGCCACAAGCCAAGGAGTACCTCCGCCCACCTGAAGCTGGGAGCTGAGGAAGGACCACTCCACACCTTCCCTGGAGCCGCAGAGGAAGCCCAGCTCTGCCAACTACATGATTTCAGACTTCTGGTCTCCCAACCACTGAGCTAGATCCCTGTTGTGTGGTCCTACCCCGTTTGCGATGCACAGTAGGACAGCCTCAGGAAACGAAGACAGCCTCCAAGAGTCAATGAGAAATGACTGCCCAACACACTTCAAACACAGGGTACAACACAATGGTGTCAATCAGCATGAGCCACTGATGGAAGGGGCTCAACAGAACAGGGGGCTGGACTTGAACTCGGAGATACCTTGCTGAGAAAAGAAAGTCTTATTTCAGGGTGGCCCTTTCGGCCTCCAATTGAAGCTCCCAGGCTTAATCCTGCCAATCCCTGGTGGGCCCCAACAACCAATATGAGGTAGGAAGACCCTCCCTCCCTACCCCGACTCTCATGACAGATGAAAGATCAAGTGCTGGCCTCTTTCTTCTCCAGAATGTGGGGGTCCCCTTCAGACACAGTAAGGAAGACCCCTTCATCAGTGTTCTTTGGCTCCCCAAGGGCGGGCAGTCCCCATCAGAGTCTACATGTTTCATGGAGACAGGTTGCCAACGCCACCTCCGCCCCGGGCTCAACACCAGGAGCACCAATTAAACAGCACTGTGGAGTCTCAAAGACTTATCTGTATAAAGCAAGTGAAGGCCCTCAGGTCACATCAGATAATAAAAAGGGGAGTCCTACCGAGAGGCAGCAGGAATCAACTCAGTGAGAAATTAGAAGTCAAATAAATGTCTGCCATCACAGACTAGGTCCTGTCCCCATGCCTCCTGTCCTGTGAGATATCCCTGTGGTGACAAGAGGCTCGCACAGCCAGGGGGACTGGGCCCCTCATAAATGCTGGGGACAGGTCTGTCCCGCCCTGCCCACTTGGAGGCCTTTGTGACAGACAGCCATAGGAAAATGGTGGTGGGCCAGAGGAAGAGCAGCTGAGGTTTTTAGGGAGCATGGGGGGAAGGGGTTCTCCCTCCCCCTCCACAAAATAAATGTGCAATATTGAGCTTCTGTTGAATGCTGGAGAAACAGTCTAAGGTGCTCTGAAAATGTCAAATTTAACAGCACGGGAAAATGGCTTTCAGATCTGAAGACGAGAACTCAAGGGAGTTAAATTAACAACAGAGCATACCATCTCACCAAGTAATAGGGCCATATTTCCCCTTTATGGGACACCCCTCAGGGCCATATTTAATCTCTCGAGTTTAATGAACTTTTGAAACTACTCAATAAATACCTAAGGCCGCGACAAGCAGGGTCATAAGATAAATCCAACCCTACATCAATGGAAGGTATCATTTCTGGTATTAAAATGGTTCCTTTTCATATGCAAGGGACTCAGTCCTCTGGAAGGAAGTCAAACCTCCTGTGTCCCCTCACAGTGGGGCTGGGGTCTCAGAATGAACATCTACACCACCAAGAGTCCTGGTCCTGAGAACAAGATGCTCACTTGATAGAAAATTCTGGAAAACACCAGTTTAGGGCCAGCTTCCTCACAGGGCGCAATCCGGGTCTGTCCTTCTGGAATTAGTCCACACTGACTCAGGGTGGCCTCAGGTGTGTCCATGTAGACCTGTGCTCCACAGGATTTTCAATGGATGAATTTTTGGACACAGATCATCAGGCCTTCCTTCCGAGGTACCTCGAACGTTTGAGTTAGCAGTCACCACTGTTTGCCCAGCCCATGATCTCTGAGGATGGTCAGCCTCCACGCCAAACATGGGAGAGCATGAGTGGAAAATGATAGATTACCTCTCCATCATAGTCCACATTCATGAGCCGGAGAGTGAGCCACCAGAACACTGAAAGCAACTCCGATCCACAAAGTTCTGTTGGCATTTTCCACAAGCTGACTGAAGGCCACGTTCACCCTTAACCTCCATATTGTTGGGGTGCCTTCGAGACAATTGACTCATAGCAACCCCACGTGACAACTTAGAACCCGCCCATAGTGTTTCCTGGGCTGTCATCTTTATGACAGCAGATGCCCAGTTGTTTTCTTCTGTGAAGTGGTGAGGAGGGGGTTCAAACCATCATCCTTTCAGTTATCTTCTGAGCGCTTCACCATTGTGCCACCTACTAACTCCATCAAGTCTATTCCAATTCAACAACCCTGTAAGACGGAGTAGAAGCGCCCCATTGGGTTTCCAAGGTTGCCATCTTTATGGAAGCAGACTGCCAGCTCTTTCTCTTGTGGGGCAGCTGGGAGCTTTAAACTGCTGACCTTTCAGTTAACAACCAAGCACTTCACTGCGACCCCTAGGACTCTAAAACACAATTCCGAGAACAGCTTCCCTGCCCAAGAAGGCTGGACAGGGCTGGGAAGAGCCTGTTCTTCTCCACTCAGATTTATGGACTTCTCAGCACACCTAGTTCTCATTAAGACCTTCCTGATGGATGCTGGTGCCTGGCAGAAACACATTTCCAAGCTCTGCCACCCGCCAGCTCAGGGTGCCCAGGGGCATGCCCCAGGAAAGCTGCCTGGGCAGCCCATTGGATGCAGGGCGGCTAATGGGGACAATAACCCAGGCTCAGAGGACGTCCACCAACTCAGACACCAGTCCCTTCATTTTTGCTCTTCACTTAAGGATTGTTCATCTTGCACTCCCTCAGGGCAGGAGACATGCAGGCTTTATGTCCTTGTACACGTATGGAGAGCTGTGGACACTCCCACTGGACAGACAGCCAGCGGATATGAAACACATTCAGGTCCAAGAGAAGCAGCCACTTAGATGACACTGAACCTGTGATGGACTGATGTATATGGTCCCCAAAAACACCTGCTGAAGACCTGTCCCAGGCCCTGGGAACGTGGCCTGGTTTGAGGACATCATCAGCAAACCAGAAGTTGTGCAAGCGTAGGGGGCTCTTCATCCAATAAAAGTGGAGAAGAGATGCAGACAGACAGATGGAGGGTAGACACTTCCACAAAGCATCAACATTGGGAGCCACCGAAGCTGACAGACAGGAAGGATCTACCCTTAGAGTCGCCGACACCTGAATTTCACTCCCAGCCTCTGAACCATGAGAAGACCCATTTCTATTCTCATGAGCGACCCTTTCTGTGGCCTTTAGTTATGGTGGCTGGCCCTAAGAAGCGACCTTAGGTCCCTATGTCAAATGGAATCTTTCCAAAAGGCATGTGAACAGCACAGATGTGGGCTCTTGTCCGGCTCCGACACTGTCCTTACACCCAATAAGACACTTAGGATGGTGCACAGGGTGATTCTCGCTGGCTTAGGGAGGGACAGCAGCCCGTGGCTAATCCTTCACTAAAGAAAACATGCGGGCTCCAGACCTCTTCCATGACTCCAGGAGCCAGGGTTATCAGACCTGTCAGGTTCTGGGCATATTCCACCCAGCCCAGCACAGACTTAACACAGCAGCTCAGGCCCCTTCTCCCAGGCCTGTCCTGTCAATTTAGGAAAATTACTGCATTCTTACTCACTCAGCACATCACAGCGTGCACTCATCTCAGGGAGGTTTTCTAGAACATTCTTGGAGCTCCCCAGTTCTGAGGCCTGAGGACACGTGCAACATTCAAGCAGGCACCGACAGACAAATCCTTCCCCTGCAGAACAAACTCTGGTCTCAGGAGAAGTGTGCTGTGGACTAAAAAACACATTTCTCTGGTTCTAGCCCATGTTATTAAATAGTAATAAGAGAAAACAAAAACAAAAAACAATTGTCATCAAGTCAGCTCCAACCCATGCTGACCGTCAGTGTGCCAGCAGAGAGCTGTGCTCTAGAAGGTTCTCAATGGCGGGTGTTCAGACGCAGGTCACCAAGTCTTTCTTCTCAGTTTTCAACTGAGCACTCTATTGCACCACAAGCATATGATGAATGGCATCTCTTTAATAGCAACTTATCTAAATACAAAATTATTTTGACATAAGGCTGTCTACAACCTCGTGATCTTGATCACAGCTTGTCACTCCTGGTGCTGATGTTGTGAACTGGAGAATCACTTGAGGTAGGGGCTGTCCTGGACAGCAGAACATTTCACAGCACGCCTGGCCTCTCCCGCTAGATGCCAATAGAAGACTACCCGCTAGTGACACCCCATAGTGTCTCCAGACAACGACAAGTGTCCCTGGGCCCAGCTGAGAATTACTGATACAGGTAGCCACTCGAAGCATTGTGGTCAACATCCTTCCAATCTTTATGCATTTATCAAATCAAATCAAAGATTCACACAACAAACACTTGTGATGCACCGACTACACGTGGGCATGAGAACCAGGCGCGAGGTTAGTGCAGTGAGTAACAGCTGTGTTCACTTCTTCACAGGGGAAAGGACAGTCACCAAGGAAGCACACGGACACTCACAGTTGTGCAGAACAGTGAGAGTAAGTGGTCCTGGGAGAGAGAATGAGTGGTCCATGAAAACCAGGTACTGGGGAGAGAATGCAACAGCCAGAGGGAAAGCATTCGGAACCGGCCACGCCCTGCTGCTCCCCACTCTCAGTCTGCCTCTGTCTGACTGAGACAGTGTGAGGTCCCCTGACAGACCCTGCCAGGCTGTCGCCGGCATCCGTTCTGAGAATAACCTGCAGCTGCTGTCTTTCTTAAAATATAAGAGCAAAAACCAAACAAGGGAACACCACCCCTAACCCTGGATCAGTTGAGCTGCACACATCAGAAAGCTTTTAAAAATGAGGCTGCCCTTTGATCAACAATTCTACTACTTAAAATAACTCCTAAAGGGAAGAAAATTCAAATGCGAGAAGATTGAACTTCAAGCCTGTTTATACCAAAGCTGTTTGTAATGGTGAAGAATGGAAACAACGTACATGTCCAAATACAAGGGATTTGCTAAATGTATGTTATGTTCACACAATAGCCTAATTAAAGTTATATTTAGGATCTATTTTTGTTTTCATGACACAGCTCCAGGATGTATTACCCAATTGGGGGGTGGGGTGGGGAGGGACCAAAACAGACGACAACACTACAAAATACACATCTGTTTTGTATCTGTACACACACACACACACACACACACACACATGCAACCGACAAGAGTCAACTATGCATTATGTTTAGAAAGTCCAGTTGTAACACAGAGCACAGAGATGCACGGTGAGATATAAGTGCATTTTGCACACCTACATAGCGTGAGTTGAAATACTGAATAACATCAGTTCCTGTTTACCTGAGCACTTCTTTACCTGCTGGGCACTGAGCCAAGTCCTTTGGCAGTGTTACCCATTTAACCTCTACAAGAACCTCATGAGCGGTCCCCAGTTGGGGGAGACATTTCCCAGGAACAGAGTCTATCTGAGCCACTCCAGGAAGGGTGGAGTCAGGCAACCCCAGACCCCTCTGGTCCCATTGCACTGTAGTAGGCAGCTGGATACTACAAACACAATCCAAGGCATGGACTGAATTTAAAGTATTTCTGAAATGACAATGGATGATGCATGGGGAAAACCAACGCAAACCCTCTCTGGACCACACGCCTTCATCCTCATCTTCAAACAGTTCTCTCAGGAACATCCCTCACAAGGGAGCTGTTTAGAACTAATTCTAACCAAGTGGAACGCACTAGATAACAGGTACCATGAACAGGAACGAATAGCAATTCCAGATAAGAGAAACAGAACTGTACGCAGCCCTGGTGTGGTGCTGTGGGTTAATGAAGCAGATGGCAAAGCCATTTGAACCACAAGGTTGATGGTTCAAGCTCACCAGGCCCTCCTCGGAAACCCTATGCAGGGCCGCTATGGGTTGAAACTGACAACAACAACAACTAGATACTGGAATAACTATGCTTATAATGTTTAAAGAGATTTTTTTAAGGTTTGAATATATATGCACAGAACAGAAAAGTATAAAAGATCACACACACACACACACACACACACACACACACACAAGATTGAAAAAGGAACAAAACAAAACAAAAAACACCCCAGGAAATAAAAACAAAGAAATCGTCACTAAGACCTATCAGGTGGGATTAACTGCTGGAGAGAAAATTGGTAAACTGGAAGACAGGCCAGAAGAAATCATTTGGGATGTAATACCAAGGGGTAAAAAAAAGCTGAAAACAAAACCAAAAAAGACTAGAAAACATGTCACCAGAGTGAGACCTTTGGAGACCTTCAGAAAAAACTGTGGCTTCTAGGGCCCTTATGTTCCCAAGCTGTCCCACAACTCCAAGATGCAGGGCAGTGCATGGAGGCTAGACCCCCAGGTGGTGTGGACACTCCTCCATGTGCTCCGACCTGCATAGGACAGACACCAGGCCCTGAGCAGCCCCAGACAGACCCTTGTGGTTTGGGTGTGATCCAAGGCTCGGTGATTTGTGGTGAGAACCTGTCTCCACCCCACTGACTGTGGACAACAAGGGCAGACATAGGGGAAAGTCACATTTAACCAGAGACAAGGACACCTGGAGCCCTCAGAAGGTTGATGTGACAGAGAGATTCTTCCCTTAGAACCTCCAGAGAGAGCGTGGCCTTAACTCCTGGATTCTAGACTTCTGGTCTCTGGAACTGGGACAGAACACGTTCCTGTTGTGGGAAGCACCCCCTTTGGGTGACACCTTGTTACAGCAGCCGGAGGACACTCACAGGAGTGTCCTTTACCTTCACTTGGGGCAGGAGGAGCCCCTGATGGAGGGCCTGGCCACTCGCCCTGGGGCTGATCTTTTTGTAACACCAGAGCTTCCTGTTTGCTGCGTGCTTTGTTGCTGATGAAAAATGGCCTCCACCTCCCCATCCTTCCAGGCTGAAAATTCCATTAGGCCTCTAGGTAGTTAATAAGCCGCAAGTAAGAATCGTTCCTACCTCTGGTTTCTTTTTTACATGTAAGCATCCAATTAAAGGAGAGACTGGACCACGGGTGGGAAATTCTCCTCTTAGAGTAGCAATCTTTCTAAGTAGTTCTCTGAAAGACAGGGTCTGAATAAGGGCCGACTCTGTTACTCAATTCTGCAAAAGGCCAAAAGGAAGATAAAAAACCACTCACATCCCTTTGAGTGGGTGGGTGGGTGGATAGATAGCTCAAATGCGCAAAGCAGGGCCTTTCAAAGTTGATCCCTACCGGTTCTGTAAGCAGTGAGCTTTAGTATCCGGTGCCGTTCTTGTTTCTAGCTCTGAGCCCTTGTGAGAAGCAGCCAGTCACACGAGCTGGGGCAAGAGGGGTAGACTTCTGTTTCTCTTCTTCCCAAACTAACCTCGGCCTGTTAAGTGGATGTTTGTGTTCATCCTCAACCACTGGGATGGACTAATGATTTGCACACAACCTACAACAAGCCCCAAATAACTGTCCACAATTTTCCACATTTGCTTTCTCCCAAAAATATGCATTCATCTCCTGTAAACTATAAACACTAAGTTCCTGATTGTACCCCGGTGATCTCATAAAAATCATCAGGAACATGTATGGGAAACCCGGAGCTGTCTCTTTGCAGGAGAAGTTCAGGAGGGCTGAGGGCTCAAGATGCCTTTCACATTCCTCTTGTTCAGAGGACTGGGCCTCACTTCATCCTTATGCACTCCATCCTAAGACCTCCCTAAACAACGCTCTCATTTCCCATCTGCCGCATTCAGACAGCAACACTGTCACCACACGGCTTGTCTTCTTCAAACAGTCGCTGGGTTCTAGCGGTTGACACTCCCGAGTTTCGCCCCATGCCCACCTCTCCAGCCCTGCCCTGCTCTCTGTGACAAGTTCAGATGCCTCTTCAAGTAGGAGCAGGCGAAAGAACCTGGCCCACAGCACCAGATCGGCACTGCTCGGCCACCGAGGCACTTGTATTTGCCAAAGCTGCCTGCGGCCCCGCACCCCCTCCCTGAGGCTGCTAAAAACCCTCCAAGTGTAATTGCCGAGCCGGCTCCCCAGATTGAGCCATTTAACAGTTCATATGGTCTTTACCATGCATCTAGTGTGAAAACAGAGCCGGGTTTGTGAATGACAGCTTTTTATTAGAACTGCTCTCAGTCCTCCCCAAAGACATTATCTTCCTGTCGCTGAAACTTGCCAAGAACATCTTGAAGGATCCGGGGAGCAGGGGGAGGGGATGGATGGCTGGGAGGGGGGAAGCGAGGGTTTGCAGGCAGCTTGGCAGCTGTCTCTGGGAGGGGCTAAGGGGCCCCCCAGAATAGCAAGCATTCATGCACATGGGGTAACACATCTATCCACAGACCCTGGCGAGGTGAGGTTAGCGTAACTCCATCAAGAAGTCGCCTGGGTACCACAGGACAAAGCTAAGACAAGTCAGGTCCGTTTCCAAACCCTGTCAAGGTAACCACAGAGGCAGTAATAAAGGTATTAATTTAGCCACCAACATTGCAATGTATACAGTAAGATGGATTTTCCTAACAGTTCAGTGTGACATAACCCTAACGCAGCGCATTAAAATCATTCATTACAATGAATAAAGAGCTTAATGAGACTGGAAGCATCGAGCAGCATCCCCGTAAGCGAGTGATGAAGTGAAGCGGGTGATATCTATCACCGAGTATAAATTATACTAAAATAATACTCTGAATGCCGTCTCTCCTCAAGCATTGTTGTTTTTGTTGAATATTCAATGGGACATCTTTCCAGGACAATATCAAATTAATCTGCGTAATAATAATAATAAAAAAAGTCTACAACAAAATTATCTCCACCATCCTTATCTGCATTAGCTGTCTGCTTTAAACAAAGGCCAATTACAGTCTGATTCCCCTTGAATGATTTGTCTCCTCTCCAAGCAATGCTACCTACCCTAAGTGATATTTCTTTTTGTTTAATATTCCTGGAGTTGACACTTCACTTCTGAAACTTGCGAAGGGAATTTACACAAAAAATGTTCAAGTACAGGAGCGTAGAGTAGAGTTGGTTAAACAGTGGGAGCAGGAGAGAATGTGGTGGTACTATTTCAATAACTCTTTAAAGGAATTCTTAATCAAATCATTGCATTTAAATGAGGCATGCTAATATCCCTCCCTCTCTTTTCTTTTAAAAGTAGGAACATTCCAGGCTCCATCATTTTGGATAGAAAAGAGAGAGATGGATGTACTCTAAGGTGAGGAGAGGGCAGTGTATTTAAATATCTAGTCAAAGCATGGCCCCGCCCACCCCCTCCCTGCCACCTTCTGAATCAGGAAGACTGGGTTCTGAATTTGCTTAGTGACCTTCAGGATTTCCCGACACGACACAGATTCACACGTTGGATTACACTCAATAAGTATAAAAACCATGGCTCTGTCTTGGCTGTCCTGCGTGGTGTTTACAAGGCCCAGATTCAGTTTTTGATGTCAGCTCTGTGCAGCAGCCTTCCAATTAGGGATGGGGAGACCCCAGCTTTCCAGGGACCCCACAGAGATCTCCCCACCAAGGTCAGGGTTTCAGCCCAAACCACTTGCATTTTGTGAGTCGATCTCCAGGACCATTGCAAGGAGCAAAGCTGGAGAATGGGCTTCTTCCTGCATCCCGTCTATCATCTAACAAAAGGGATAACAATCCCCACACATCAGCTGGCTCAGGGCTTTACCCCAAATTCTCACAACCCCTAACAGGTGGGTCTCCACCCTTCCCATGCAAAGGTGGAACACGACCATCCCAGAAGGCTCAGAGTGGTTAAAACTATGCTTGCAGGAAAGAAGTGGGGTCCTGGGATTAAAATCAAATCTCTCTGACTTGGAATAAGTCTTCTAATGATCAGATCACAACTGAACTCTGGATTGAACCCATTCTCTGCTTGTGATAAATATTCCATAATTCTGTAGAATGTCGCGGTTGGGGAAATCTAGGTAAAACGCTCTCTCTGCCATCTTTGCAACTTCACTGGGATGCTTATCTCCAAGTGGAGATATTTTTGAAAAATAATTATGCTAAACTATCTTTTTGTCTCTCTATCCAATGCTATGGAGTCCTGGTGTGGTGCCATAGGATAAGCACTCGATTACAAGGTCGGTGATTCAAATTCACCAGCTGTTCCTTGGCAACTCTACACAGGGTTGCTATGAGCCGGAACCGACTCAATGGCACCAGACAACAACGTCCAATGCTACAAGATGCACTGGGTAGAATGATGGCCTCGCCCGAGAGACAGATTCACGTCAAGGCCCTGGAACCTGTGAACATGACCTTCTCGGGAAACGAACTTTGCAGCTGTGCTCAGGTGAAATGTCCTGAGATTGGGAGGCTCGCACTGGTTTACCTGGGTGGGCTCTAGTCCTCACAGCAGTGTTCTTAAAGGATACAGGTGAGAGATAGACAAACAAAGGGGAGATACACAGACAGTATGAGGACTGGATGGAGTTGGCCACAAGCCAACGTCCACCAGGTGCTGCAAGAGGCAACAAAACAAACTCTCCCCCGGAGCCTTCAGGACGTGTGTGCCTGCGAACCAAAGTCTGAACCAAAGCACTGCTGATGAGTGGATGCCAACTCGTAGTGACCCTGTAGGGCTGCTCCGTAGGGCTTCCAAACTAACTCCTCAAGGGAACAGACAGCCTCGTCTATCTCCTGGGGAGCTCCGGGTAGACCCACTGCTTAACCCACATGCCACTAGGCAGACACCTTCAGTTCAGTTCTGGTCTTCAGGATGGTGAGAATATCAAGTTTTGTTGTTTTATGCCCCACAGTTTGGGATGCTATTGTTTCAGTTGTTGTTGTTGTTGTTAAGTGCTGTCAAGCCAGTTCTCACACATAGCAACCCTGTATAGGGTTTTGGAGAAATGGCTGGTGAGTTTGAACCACCGACCTTGTGGTTCACTAGCAGTCCAGTGCTGATCTTATAGCGCCACACCAGGATGGGAATCTCATAAGCAGAAACGAACAGTCACAGCCCCAATGAAACCCTCAGAACCCTCTTTCTCGAAGTCTGTTCATTCAGATCAGGAGAAATCAATGCCACATTAGGCAGTCCCAAGGACACAGAGACTAAGTCACCCCAGGTAAACTGGGGAGAAACAGGAGGGGGGCACGTGCACATGCTTTTCAGGTCCACCCACACATGTGGTCCTGCACAAATCAGATGTGTTCGCAGACCATCCCAAGCAGCGACAATGGGGAACAGATGGAATGTCACATTTGCACGGCACCACAGGATTGCTTCAGCCAGCGAGACCTCTGTCTGAGTGGGCTGGGACTCTTCTGGGTTCAGAAAGGGACTTGAAATGAGCTCCCTGTGGATGGTCTTTCTGGGAACCTAGTTCACATGATTCGGCCCAGATTAAAGGCATGAAAACGGTTTCAGTATGGAAAGGATTAGCTCATTACAAAGATATCATGCAAGCCAGTTATGCTTCATATCTGAGTGGAGGGGCAAAAGACCAACTCCTCTGCATGCAGGCAGACAATTCAAAATGCTTTCAGAGTTTGTGTGAGGTCAGACTTTCTCAGGGGGCATGGGAGGTTTCCAGATGGGGGTGGACTCCACAGTGTCTCTAAGCACACACTAGGGAAGAGAAAGCAAGAGCTAGGCCAGGATGGGCGTGCTGGGGCAGCTGTGGGAGCAGCCCAGAGCCTAAGCAAGTCACAGAAGACAACAGATGCTGGGCAGAGGACCAGCCTGGGTATCCCACAGGCGCCTAATTATATGACAACTGAAGGTTTCTTTAGTGATCATGCTGTCCTCATCCATGTCACAAACTGCAAAGTACCAGTGCTGGAGGGTTCTGGATTTGAGGAAGATGACCAGAGCAGAGGAACTGATGGGAGGAGAACTGATGATGGGATGAGAGATGATGGAAGCAGAGAAGCTGGAGAGAGGAGAGGAGCTGATGGAGGAGAAGCTGATAGAGGAGAGATGCTGATGATGGAGAGAAGCTGATGATGGAGAGAAGCTGATGGAGAGAGATGATGATGATGGATGAAGAGATATGATGATGGAGAGAGATGATGATG
>NW_006408756.1:2614507-2617998 GCF_000296735.1 Chrysochloris asiatica
TGGAGAGAGATGATGATGATGGAGAGAGATGATGATAGAGGAGAGATGCTGATGATGGAGAGAGATGATGATGATGGATGAAGAGATATGATGATGGAGAGAGATGATGATAGAGGAGAGATGCTGATGATGGAGAGAGATGATGATGGTGGAGAGATGCTGATGATGGAGAGAAGCTGATGTGGACAGAGATGATGATGATGGAGAGAGATGATGATGGTGGAGAGAGAGGATGATGATGGAGAGAGATGATGATGGTGGAGAGAGAGGATGATGATGGAGAGAGATGATGATAGAGGAGAGATGCTGATGATGGAGAGAGATGATGGTGGATGAGCGATGATGATGATGGAGAGAAGCTGACAGGAGAAGCTGATGGAGAGATGATGACGATGGAAGCAGAGAAGCTGGTGAGAGGAGAGAAGCTGATGGAGAGAAATGATGAAGAAGAGAAGCTGACAGAAGCCTAGAAACCAGAAGGAGAAACCTGGGCAGCATCCTTTTGCCACGGAACAACTCAACCATCCCAAACAAAGTGGGGGAATAGAAGTAGCCAGGCCCAGAGCTGGATAGAAAAGAGACCACTGTCCTTGGTGCCTCCTCAGGTTCAGAACCCCTCTAGTTTGGGATTGAACCACAAAGTCTCCAATAATTACAGAGCACTGCTTGCAAAATATGTCAATCACTACCCTTTCCAAATCCCTGGTTACCTTAGCAACACAGGCCTGAATGATGGACAGCAGCTTCCCGCCTCGTATTGGTGCGGGCACACATCCATCTTCAGGCCATGCAGGTTCTTCAAGCACACGGTGGTGGGGGATTAGGAGAGTGGGGAGGGAGGCCTGCAGGCATGGGGAGGAGTCTTCTGACACATGCAATGTGGCTACCCGTGTCTGAACTCCACAAGGTGGGAAGCTCCCCAGGCCGTCTGCCAATGGAAATGGAATACTAGCCCCACTGCACAGGCTCTGTACTCAGAGGGATGAGGGAGGGCACAGAGATGGGTCCACGGAAGGTGGCCACTCCAACCTCACAGCACGATCCATGGTAGCCTTGGCCATGCAGTTACTTCAAACTGCCTGAGTCCCATAGCGACTCCAATTTCCTAACTCTCTCTGGCCTGGCTACAGGCTTGTACTGCCTCCACTTCCGTGCTGGTTCCATATCCCCAACCTGTAAAAACTCGTCTCCCTTCTGAGCTCCCATTCTTCCCGCCGACAGCTCTCCTTTGGCCTCACGCTTTCCAATAGCACTCACATTCCAGAGGAGAGAATTCCACTCTGTGATCTTCCTTCTTGTAACCACCATGAATGGGGGATGGTGGCAGAACAGTCAAACCACTACTGTTCACTGGGCTATATGGACTATGTCACACCTCCAACACCAAGACCACCATCAACAGGCATTATCACCACTATCATCATGACCATCACAATAGCATTACCACCACCACACCCAACACTAGACCATCATACCAGCACCACTTCTACTACCACCACTACCATCACCACCACCTCCACCTTCATCTCCATCTCCACCTCGCTACCATGCCAACCACAACCAGACCATCATACCACCACCACATATCCACCACCACCATCTCTACCACCTCTACCACCCTGCCTTCATCACACCACCATTATCACTAACACCATCACCATCACTTTTATCACCAATTCTACCATCACCATCTCCACCAGCACCACAGCCATCGCTACCAGCACCATCAGAACAAATACCATCACCATCTTTATCACCACCACCACCACCACAAGCACCATCACCAAACCTCTGGATCACCACCACCAGATCACCAGACCACCAGCATCATTACCACCACTGGCTGCCACCATCTACATTAGTGAGCAGCACTTAGTATCAAGCATTTGTCTAAGCACCAATCTTGTAACTACTTTGTGATGATGTTGTTGTTAAGTACTGTTGAGTCACATCCAACTCAAAGCGACCCTGTACAGGGTTTCCGAAGAGCAAATGGTTAAGTTTGAACCGCCGACCTTGTGATTCAAATTGCCCTTGGGTTTGAGAGCATATCCTATGGTGTCACAGGCTGTTGTTGTTGTGAAGTGCCATCTGTATAGGGTTTCTGAGGAGCAGCTGGTGAGCTTGAACCACCGACCTTGCAGTTCAAACAGCTTTGCAGTCTGGCACATTAATCCACAGCACCACATGGTGTCAGAGGTAGGTGGTACTAATTATCCCATTTCTCCAGCTGACAAAACTGGAGTCACCTCAGTAACTAGCCCAGGTCACAGGGGAAGTGAGTGGAGGAGCTGAGACCTCACCCCAGCAGTCTAACACCAGAGCCCATGCTCTTGACCACAGCCCAGTAGTGTCTTCTCCACTGCCTTCTCAGAACGCACTTGTACCTCCTTGCAGACATAGCAAGCTGCGACACACTACCACGATGGGCTGCTGCACTCAGCCTGGTACTTCCTCCAATCCTGGGAATTGTCTCTGGGAAGCCCACCCCATCATGGGCAGCAGCGGGCGTCACCTTCCTGCCTAGCATCTCCTGCCATGTCACCATGCACTGACTCGTTGTCCACCACTGCCTGTCCAGTCAGAAGCCACAGATGTCCTGCCTCCAGCACCTAGCTCAGTATCTGGTCTGCCATGGGTGCTCCACAAACGTGCAAACCGACACTCCAAGTGGTGGAGTGATCCTTGCAACTCTACCCTCTCCTGTGCCCTCCTGCACGCCCCCCACCTCCGCCATCCCCAGGGCTATTCCCATGACTTCCTGTGTGGGACCAGGTGCCCCACATGTTTAATGGGATCATATCCACATACAAAATCCACACATATTCCCACTCTCCAAGTCGCCACACACTGGAATAAAACACACTCAGCATCCACTGCTCTAGATGTTTTCAAACTACTTTGCAATGTATTCAAACAGCCAATTCAAGTAACATGCAGAAGGCAAGAAGTAATATTGTGACTTCTCAGTCAGCAAAACAGACCCAGATTTCCCACACACTTGGCCCCAGGTCACCCCAGGTCAGCCAAGAGTTCAAGTGTCACTCAGGTTTGAGAAGAGATGATGCTCGGTGTCTAATCCTGTTTTGCCGGGAGGTCAGCTGCGGGGAAACATTCTACAGTCTTATCTGCTGCTTTTTCTCCATTAAGTTCAAATGGCCCTAAGAGCATGAGGGCAACATTCATTACAGGAAACGTAATGGAAGGGCTCCAGTACACTACCTTCAGAGAACTAAGGACACTATTGCTGCTTTTAGAACAATAAAAGAAGTCTTTGAACAATGCAAACTGTCTCCAACAATGCAAAATGTGAGGTTGGAGGCATGGCCCATTTCTCTCTTTCCGTAAACAGATGGCATAGCCAGCACTCACTCTGGAAGATGGTTTTCTACCTGGACAACCCAAACGATTTGCACTGACTACCAGATTAATGGAGCTCTGGTGAGCTCTGCTAGCTTAGTGGTTACGAATTGGGCTGTGAACCGCAAGGT
>NW_006408756.1:2618343-2618801 GCF_000296735.1 Chrysochloris asiatica
ACAACAACAACAACAACAATTAATGCAGTCCTGGTGTGGTGCTGTGGGTTAATGCGCTGGACTGCAGAGTTGGTTTGAAGGGCAAGGTCGGCAGGTCAAGCTCACCAGCTGCTCCTCGGAAACCCTATACAGGGTCGCTATGGGTTGGAACCGACTCAATGGCACTTAACAACAACAACAACAACTGGGTTAATGCACTGGACTTCAAAATCTGTTTGAACCGCAAGGTCGGTGGTTCAAACTCACCAGCTGCTCCTCAGAAACCCTATACAGGGTCGCTATGGGTCAGAACCGACTCAATGTCACTAACCAACAACAACATCAACAACTGGGTTAATGCACTGGACTTCAAGATCTGTTTGATCAGAAGGTTGAAAATAGAAATACCTTATGATCCAGCAATCCCTCTACTCAGTATTTACCCACAAGAAAAACGAGCCACAACATGAGAAGATATA
>NW_006408756.1:2620977-2633389 GCF_000296735.1 Chrysochloris asiatica
TTCTCCCATGTAAACTATTATATAATTCACAATAAAACATTAAAACCCCAGTAAGGTGATAGATTTTATAGCCTGGTTTAGTAGTTAAGTACCATCTTGTGGTTAGTATTACCCTGTAGAAAGTTAACCAGTTTTGAATTTTAATCCAATAAATCATTTTTGGAATTCCTTTCATTAATTCTAAAAAAAAAAAATCTGTTTGAACCTCAAGGTCAGTGGTTCAAGCTCACCAGGCGCTCCTTGAAAATCCTATACAGGGTCGCTATGGGCCGGAACCGACTCGACGGCACTTAGCAACAACAACAATGGCTGACTTAAAAGCTGACAGTTTGAAGGCCCCCGTGGGACTGCGGAAAAAAGTCCTGGAGATCTGCTACTGATCCAGAAAACCTGAGGGAGCAATTGTACCCTGCTGCACTCGGGGTCACTCTCGAGTCTGGATCGGCTTCACAGAAACAGGTTTGGGCTCTAGGATTTGGACCCAGAGCCGGAATCTGTGCTGGGCCCTGGAGCACTTCACAGAGTTGGGGGCTGGTGGGGATCAGTGACCAGGTATCCCACCACAGGGCTTTATTCAGGGCGACAGAGGCCCTGCAAGAAACCCCAGTGGTGTGCTGGTCCGAGTGGCTTTACCCAGTGGGCCACCAACACCAGCATCACCACTGCAGGGATGGCTGACTTTTTAAAAGTAAGGAATTGGATCTTACGAAAAACATGATTACATGCTGACATTAGCTAGGGCTGCCATGACAAAAAATACAAATGGGATTGGTGGGTTTTTTTTCCTGAGTAAAATATTTATAGAATAAAGTTGCAAATAGAGCCTTCTCTCTTATTAAAACATTAATACCGTTCAGACAGTTTGATAGGAGCACGGTGGCTCTGTAGGATAAACACTGGGCTACAAACCACAAGGTCAGTGGTTTGAGTCCACTAGCCTCTCCACAGGAGAAAGATGAAAATCGAAAGACTTTCTGCTCCAACAATGCTTTCCAGCTAGGAAACTCTATACAGGATGCTCTGACGGTACCTGGTACCCACTCGATGGTACTTAACAATGGCAGCAACTTGCAATTAGATAGGTTTCTCTCCATACCCAGTTCAGTCAACTCTGACAAGTTTTCACACTTTCATAAATATTAAAAACCTCATACCATTTCATTAACTTGACCCCTGTGTGCATTTACATATCGAACAGCTAATTTGTAAAATTTAATTTAAAATCACAACATTGGTTTTCACAGATGAATTTAAAGACTAATAGAGTTCAGTGCTGGTAGTTGTTAAAGTGCCATTAAGTCAGTTCCGACTCATAGCGATCCTGCATAGGATTTCCGAGGAGCAGCTGGTGTGTTTGAACTGCCGACCTTGTGGTTCACAGTACAGTGTTGATCCTACAGCACACCCCACTAGGACACCTCTGAGTGTTTAGTTTTATTAAAACATAGATTTACTTTAAAATTTTATTTTCAAATATAATTTTATATTTCAAAATTTTAAATGGGCATACAGCAAACCCCACCTTTTTTGGTGTACAGTTATATGAGTTTGGTCCGATGCTTGGAACTCCTGGAACGGACCCAGCACCCCTTCCCCAGTTACCTTGCATTGTTTCTTTGTAGACGAGGGGTGGGGAACGTTCAGCCTGCAAAATCCTTTGGTTTGGCGCTGCCAAGGCAACCGCAGATACAGTCATGGGAATATAGCAGGTTAATTTTTAAGTTGAAAATTTTGCATGGCCGGCAAATGATGTTACAGATATGCAATTGGACCTTGGTAGAAAATAAGGTTCCCTACCCCTGTTGTCGATACACCCTTTCCCTGCCCCTACCCTCTGTGGTGGCCACTGCCACACACTGCAACCCAACAGTAATGTCAGAATGGCCTCCACGTAGACTCATACAGCATGCAGCCTCTAGGGTCTCGCTTCTCTAACTCAGCATATTTGGATCTGCTCTTGTGAGAATCAATAGTTTGTTACCGGTCAGTCGTATTCCACTGAATGGATGTACAAGAATTGGTCATCAATTTACGTGTTGAAGGCACATTTGAGTTGTTTACAGCTTGGACTGGGAGCAAGGTGGCTCCGTAGGATAAGTATTTGACTGCAAACCACAAGGTCGGCAGTTCGAGCATGCCAGCCACTCTGTAAGGGAAAGATGAGGCTTTCTGTTCCCGCAAAACCACTAAAGCCTTGGAAACTCTACACAGGGTTTCTATGAGTCAGCCAACTCAATGACACTTAACAATAACACACCAACAGCTTGGGCAATTATAAATGATGCTGTTACAAACATCTAAAGGGACTGACGTGTCACATAGTCATTGTGGTGCTGTAGGATAAACACTAGACTGTGAAACACAGGGTCAGTACTCAAAACCCATCAGCTGCTGCTTGGAAACACTATACAGGGTCGCTATGAGTGAGAAGCAACCTGATAGCATTCAACAACAACAACATGGTTGGTGCATGTTCCGCGTCATAAGGCACTGCCAGGCTGGTTTCCAACATGGCTGCCCCACTTGGTGTTGTAACTGGCACCTCAGGAATGTTTTCATGGTTCTACCTCCTGGTGTGGTGCTGTGGGTTAATGCTCCAGACTGCAAAACCGTTTCAACTGCAAGGTTGGTGGTTCAAGCTCACCAGTTGCTCCTCAGAAACCCTATCCAGGGTCGCCATGGATCGGAAAACTCGATGGCACTTCACAACCACACCTCCTTATAAGTTCTTAGAATTGCCACGTTTGTTTTTAACAACAGCCATTCTGTTAAGTGTGTGATGGCACCTCACCATGGTTTCATTTACATTTCCCTATTGACTGAGACCGTCGGGCAGATTTACACGTGCTCTAGTAGCGTAGTGGTTACGAATCGGGCTGCGAACCTTAAGGTCAGCAGTTCGAAACTACCAGCTGCTCCGCGGGAGAAAGATGAGGCATTCTACTCCCGTAAAGATTTACACCCTCGGAAACCCTGTACAGGGTCGCTATGGGTCGGAACCGACTCGACAGCACATAACAACAACATTTGCCATTTGATGGCTCCTTTGGTGAAGTTTCTGTTAGAATCTTTTGCTTATTTTCCTTCTTTTAAAAAATGTATTGCCACTTGGAAGACTAGTTACAGAACGAATCCATTCCCATACAACGAGTTAGACACATTTTGTCTTGTGGCACTGGCTACAATCTCCTCAGTTAGAAGCGCTCGCCCCGCTTCTTCCCTGGGATCCTCATTTCCACTTGCCCTTCCTTCCTGTGCCCCCTTCCTGCCTCCTGAGCTCCGATGGTTTATTGATCTAACGTGCACACTCCCCACAGGGATGACTGTTCACTTTGTGTGCCAGTCTAAGGTTTGGCTGAATGATGATCCTCAAGGCTTGGGTGGGTTCAGTTCAGGGGTGTCTAAGGGCCATGGTCTCAGTTCTCCTGGTGGAGCACTGGATTTGGAAGCTCTATATGGGGTCTCTATCAGCAGAGCTGACCCAATGACACTTAAGAACAACAGCCAATATCTAGCAGACCAACGAGTCTAGTTTTCTTTAGGAATTTTCAATTTTGTTCTGCATTTCTTCTCTCCTTCCCTGTCCAGGCCCTCCGACGATGATTCTGATCGGAGTCTCTGGCAGTAGCAGCCAGGTACCATCTAGTTCTCGTCTCAGTCTAGTGGAAACTGGTGTGTGACTGGGCCATCAGCCCTTTGGACTAATTGTTTCCTTCCTCAGTCTTTGATTTTCTTCTGTAAGTTGGTGGTACTAAAGAACAGAAGTTTATTTTCTCACCACTCTAGACGCCACAAGTCCAGATCAGGGCACGACTCTAGAGGAAGGCCATTTGTCCCTCTCAGCTCTGAGAAGCAGCCGGCATTTCTAGGGTTGTAGTGTGTCTTTGTGTGTGGTCCTGTGGACTCACAGTTCAGAAGGGATGAGGGTCAGGACTCACCCTACTCCATATGACCTCATAACACAGCAGAGAAATTCACCCTGCCCCATATGACTTCATAACACAGCGGGAAACTCACCCTACCCCATATGACCTCATAACACAACGGGGAAACTCACCTTACTCTGTATGACCTCATAACACAGCAGGAAACTCACCCTACCCTGTATGATCTCCTAACACAGTGGGGAAACTCACCTTACTCTGTATGACCTCATAACACAGTGGGAAACTCACACAGGGGGACACTCACCCTACTCCGTATGACCTCATAACACAGCAGAGAAATTCACCCTGCCCCATATGACTTCATAACACAGTGGGAAACTCACCCTACCCCATATGACCTCATAACACAGTGGGAAACTCACACAGGGGGACACTCACCCTACTCCGTATGACCTCATAACCCAGCGGGGAAAGTCTTTCCAAGCAGGATCATGCTTACAGGCCTAGGGACCAGCAAAGCTGTACACACGGGAAGGCCTCATAAAGTCCACGGGAAAATGAATGAAAAGACGATGGTATTTTTCCATAAACGTCTTGAAGCCCCCTTGCATTTCTGTGGTTACAATTCAATCTACAACAATATCTACATGTGGGGAAACCCCCAAAATATACCTAAAGCATTACATCATACAAATCCGACACCATGTGCTCGGTCCAGCCAGAGGACTGCTAGCTTATGGCTGCTGTTTTATGTCTATATTTTGCCTACTTTTCATCTAATTTTGAAGAACTCTGGGTGTACTGTTTGGCCGTGTATCTGTAATAAAACATTTTCATTTGGGCAAAATCACATCTGTCCCTTCTAGCTGGCCACATACTCGGAACAAGCTTTGTTCTTCTCCAGCTGAGGCATGCCTGATTCCTGGGGGCTTGCAGGTATGGGGGGCAGGCTCTGAGCATGGGGGTCCTTGATGTCTGTAACAGTCCCTCACTGTCACCATAGCTGTGGAGGGGTGCTCAAGCTCCTGGGAGGTACTAGGTCCAGCCAGGTGGGGGCTGTTCATGGATGTGACTGTGAAGAGTGAAACATGCACTGTTGGTAGGAGAAAGGGCACTGAGACAGGCGTGCCGTGCCTGCAGACAGATGCTTGGGAAACTGTGTGCATCAGTACCTGAGACCCCCTCGACTCAGTAGGGACATGGTGAATCAAGAGTGAGAGGTGAGCTGGCCACTGTCCTTCAGTTCACCTTTGTCCAAACACTAGTGTAGGTGCTGCTGTGGACTATGGACACGTGATAAAGTCAGCTGGCCTCAAGCAAAGCACATGATCCTCCATAATGTGGGTGGGCCTTATCCAATCAGGTGAAAGTCTTCCCAAGAAAGCATTCTGCCTCCAGACTAGAAATGGACGTTTTGCTGGAACTCCCAAGCTCCCTACCACGTATAGTCAGTCACCTGACCTATAAATTTCGGGTCGCAAGCCTGCAACGTCTCTAGCCATAGGTTGCAGTTGTTGTTGCAGAGGGTTTCTGAGGAACAGCTGGTGGATTTGAACTGCTGACCTTATGGTTCGCTGTCCAGTGTTGATCCCACAGCATCACGCCAGGAGCCTTGGTTTCCTGTCCTATAAATCCTGGACTTGCCAGCTCCCCACAATGGCATGAATCGATTCCTTAACATCAATCCATGTTTGGATCTTTCTCTTTCATTCTCTTCCTCTCTTGTTTAGCACGTGCTGCCCTCAGAGGTAATGCAGGTTTCGTTCTGAACCATCCCAGTGACTATTACAATGAAGTGACTCACATGCATGTTTTGTTTTCCTAGTTCATAGAAACGCTCTGTTCACACTATGCCAGATGACAAATTTGAAATAGTGTGAGAATGACCCAAGGGGGCACATGCTGTTGTTAAAATGCCTCTGGTGGACTCGCTCTGTTCGAGGCAGGGCTGCTACAGACTTCTGGTTTGTGGGAAAGGGGTCTTTGAAGTGTGATCAAGTTCAGCCAAGGAAACAGGTTCCACTTTGCTAGAGAGACTCAAGACAATGCACAAACATGTGTGTTTACAGACATGCGAGGTCATTTCCTTCAGTGTGCCTTTAAGGCCATAGAACCGTGGTGAGATTTCACAGTAGGTTCCGCGTCAATCATGGGACAAGCCTGCTGAAGGAAGGTGCACTTGGCCTTCCAGTTGTCAGAAAGCTGTCCACTTGGCAGTGTACTTGCTCTGGGGCAAGATGACCTGTCCAGTAAATGCACATCCTTGCTCACCCCATGAGATAGACCTGGGCTGGGAGCTTGGACAAGAGGGCTAAATTCATAGATCAGAACATGTGATTCAGATCACTGAAATGGGCACAGCTGGCCATCAGACATTCCTTCTGAGACATTCTCAGGACATCTGCATGTCTGCCTCAGCAGGGGCCGAGGGGATTCCACATCACAGGAAAATGGACTTCAGATTCCAAGTCTGTCTTCAAGATGGGCTTCACGCCAGGGGAGATTTGTTGACTGCACCCCTCATTGCAGACAGGACTCAGCTCAGTGTCACTCTGGGCACCCTAAGGAGTCTACAGTTCAGGGAGGAGGTTGGGACACATCCCCTCCCCGTGGTGGGAGGAAGTGTCGAGGGCAGTGTGCCACCTCAGGAGGCTGAGGAAAGAACATGAGAAGCTCAGGGAGGAGCCGATGGCTGCTCTGACTGCATGCTGTCAACCCTAACCTTTACTGCTTTCTTATGAAATGCCGTGGAGTCAGTTCCAACTCATAGCGACCCTGTATAGGGCTTCTGATAGGCAGTTAGTGGGTTTGAAGTGTCGAGCTTATGGTTGGCAATCCAGTACTTATCCTACAGAGCTACACCAGGAGTCTAGCGACATTGTTGTTGTTGTTGTTAAGTGCCATCAAGCCAGTTCCAACTCATAGTGACCCTATATAGAGTTTCCGAGGAGCAGCTGGTGGGTTTGAACTGCCGACCTTGTGGTTTGCAGTCCAGTGCTGATCTTACAGTGCCACACCAGGAGTCTAGTGATACTACTGTTATTGGTGTTAAGTGCCATCCAGTTGGTTCCAAGTCAGAGCGACCCTGCATAGGCTTTCCAAGGAGTGGCTGGTGGGTTTGAACTGCTGACCTTGTGGTTTGAAGTTCAGTGCTCATCCTGAAGCGCCATCAGAGACTATTATCTTACTGAAGCAGGCTGACACATGGCCCACAAAACCGCTGGTGGGTTTGAACCACTGGCTTTTCAGTTAACAGCTGAATTCCAGCACCAGGATTCCTTGCCAGGGTGGCAAACGTCCACTGTGCCTCCTGTCCTCTCTGCCCCGGGACCATGAGGCTCAAAGCTGGCTGGATTCTCCAGGAGGGCTGCAAGGTGGCCACTGACTCAGTGACCTCCAAGCCGGAGCAGAGGCCAAGGGCACCTGCCGCTCTCCTCACGGTCCCACCCTCTCCCGTCCTGCAGCTGCCAGATTCTGTGCAGCCAACCCAATCATGACAGGTTCCAGAACCTTCTCCAGGCCCCAGAGCACCTGGCCGTAAGCAGATTGCACGCTCCCGTGCCCGGCCCTGCTCATTCCAAACAGAACGAATCAATTCATTAGCACCAAGACCAATTAAAAAGTAGGCACACGCCCAAATACAAAATCCTCCGGGGGCCGAGTTCTGCTACCCTTTCCCAGGGTTCTCTGAGTGACCAGGGCCACAGACAGGCGGGCAAGAGGAAGGACGAGAAAAAAAGTACAACCGGCACGGTTCCAATTTCCCACAGTGACAAAAGGGTCCTTCATCAGCTCACTGGAACCCTTGCCACTTACAGCATGAGCCCCCAACACTGTGTGCTGTATCAAGTTTTATAGAGCTGTCTCCTATGCTCTCGTTAAAGAGCTTAATATCCGAGTGACAGGGAGGGAAAATGGCTTTCTCGTTACAACCCCTGTAAAAACAATATTGTAAAATTTTACCGTTGAGTTATTTACTAACCGAAAGATGTAATCAGTGTTTAAGGACTCAGTGGAATGATTTGTCTCTCTTGAATTTGGCCGTTTTGTGAGCGCTGGTTGACAGCTCTGGTTTGGATTCCATTTCCAGCACTCAGACCCAACAAACAGCTGCACGTTACAAGAACAACATCGACTGTGGAGGAACCAAGGCCGGGTACTAGGTCACAGGCCTGTCATTAAGACAGCAGAGGCCCCTGGATGGGGAGTCATCTCAGACTCGTGGTGACCATTCCTATAACAGATGTGTGGCGCTTGGCTTTGCGCAGTCCTCACCATCCCTGGTGAGCAAATCCATTGTTTATCCTCAGAGCCCTCTGACCTAGAAAAAGAAGCCCGGCGAGCAACTGGATTAACCACAAGGTCAGTGGTTCAAACCCACCAGCTGCTCTGCAGAAGAAAGATGAGGCTGTCTACCCCATAAGGACACACAGTCCCTGAGACATAAGGAGCATATGTCTATCTATATGTATGCTATAGGGTCACTAGAAGTTGGAGTTGACTTGGTGGCTGTGAAGTCACTTTCTGTCTTGTTTTCCAATCTAGAAGGCTTATCTTCCAGACTATGTTGTACAATGTTCTGTTGTGTCCCACAGGGTTTTCACTGACTGATTTTCGGAAGTAGACAGCTCGGCCTTTATCCTCAGCCTTCCTTAGTCTAGAAGCTCCGCCCTAACGTGTCCCCATAGATGACATGCTGGTGCTAGAAGTACCAGCAGCATAGCCTCCAACACCACAGCACAGGCCAGCCACTGCAGTCTGACACACTGACAGACAGACGGGTGGTTTTATTACGGGGCCTGAACACCCATTACCACAAGACTCAAGACAGTGCTTGAATCCCTCCTGGCCTCAAAGGGATTCCTGTATTGCTTACTTGTTTAAAGTTTGGATCTGGGAGCAAAGAGCAGGGTGTGTGTTTCAGGGGAGCTCCCTGAAAACACTAACTACTAAATCAGATGAAATGTCCCTAAAAAGTCCCACTCAGAACCAAAGAAGTCTCCTTCCAAAAAGGGACCCAGGCACATCTAATGGAGCACAACCACAAAGACTGAAGAGTGGTACAGGCAGTGAAAATATTCAGCTGATCATGGAAAGCTTGTTCAAATACCCTGTAGCATCTCAGATCTACCTTAAAAAAATGAGCCATGAGAGTCATCTGATACAATTTGATGAACTTGACCTACACCTATGGATGTAGTAGCTCAAAAGAGGGAACAAATCCTTACAGCGAGGATCATTCCCACCCCCTCCATACACAGAGTAGACAGGGATGGGCAACTTGGACATTAGCTACCCAAAATGGGGGGGGGGGGCTACAAAGGCAAGAAGTGACTGCCTTACAAGCTTTCAAGAGGGACCTTAGATCCAGAGGGCCTGGAGGAAGGTAGAATCTCCAGTGAGTAGTGTTCAATCTGTCTAGGCGGGGCTGATGCAATGAAATGCAGATGGGTCTCTTGTGATACAATAGTGAATAATTGTTATCAGGACTGATTGTGAGGGCTGGAAATGTAAAGGTAGACTGTAGCAAGGAGGGGAGTGATTAACTTTGCAGTCTAGGAGCGGAGGTCCCTAGGACCATCAAGGGAGAAGAGCAGAGAGCGGGACCCTACCCAGAGAAGCAGTGATGCCTGAGATGGAGGCAGAGATGATGGCGTGCAGAGATGGAGCAGCTGGGGACTTTAGACCCAGAGAGGGAGAGGGACTGTGTGCTGACGACTGGGTAGGGGTGGGGGAGGGCAGGCTTGTAGATTATGCCCTTTGGTTGGTTGATGATGCATGGAAGGGATTATAACCATGGCAATGAAACGATATATGATAGGATAAATGTAAAACTAATGTTCTCCTATGTAAACTACCACATAATTCCCAATAAAACATTAAAAAAACAAAAAACAAAAAACGGAGCCATGAAAATCCCTGGAGCTCTGTTCTACTCTGATGCACAGAGAGTCATCACACTTGGGGCTGATTCAGGACACTTGTTGATGGTGGTGATAATGGTGGAGGTGGAGGTGGAGGTGGAGGTGATGGTGGTGGTAATGGTGTTGTTGGTGGTGCTGGTTCTGGTGGTGATGGTGATGCTGGTGCTTGTAGTGGTGGTGGTGGTGATAGAGGTAATGGTGATGGTGATGTTGATGTTGTTGATGGAGGTGATGGTAATGGTGATGTTGGTGATGGTGGTTGAGATGATGGTGATGTTGGTTCTGGTACTGGTGGTGGAGCTGATGGTGATGTTGGTGGTGGTGAAGATGGTGTAGGTGGTGGTGGTGATGGTGGAGGAGGTGGAGGTGGAGGTCTTGGTGGTGGTGGTGGTGGGCTTCACTGCCCCTTGGAATGATCAGATCTGTGGCTGATGAGGAAGCAGCCATGGATAATTTGATAGTCAGTGTGGATCAGCAAGGCCACCTGCCAGTAAACAACAGTTGGGTGGGATCTGAACCAGCCCTTGAGCTACAAACCAACTGCGTTGAAATGCAGACTCCTGGGCACATGTAAACCTAAAGGCCAAAGCCAGGGCACCCGCATGTCAGCAGACATCCTGTGTCTCTCAGCCACAGTTGTCAGGACTATTGGCTGGAGCTGTGATCCCAGGCCCCACTGCTCTGGGATGTGACTCATTCGCCCTGTGTGGAGGGAAGCCTGGGCAGGTGCAGGTTCTGAGAGAGTCCTGTCAGTGTTGTGCAGATAAATAAGACAGCTGATACAAGTTGCTGGAAGAGTATACACCAGCTCCACACAAACAAACCTGGCAGAGTGAGACAGGTGTGTGTGCTGAGACAGAGGCTGCTCTTGACCCTAACACAGCTTCTTCAAGTAGCTTCAGTCTCAGCACCGGAATGTTCCATGCCCCCTGTGTGAAGGTGTCCTGAGGCAAGACTGTGTTTCCCAACAGTGCAAAGGTCTGCAACTCTCAAGCAGGGGCCACCTCCAAGAACTGAGAGCAAAATCCAGGCTTTTATTCTCTTAAAAATGGTATTGAGGACGGATTACAACTACAACTTCCTTCATGAACAATGGCTTCCTTTGCCATGAGACCACAAGAGCCAGATGGTGCCTGGACTCCATTACTCAACATTTAGGTCAAAGAGTTTACAGAAGAATCCCGATTGAAAGGGGTGGAATGATAAACAGAATTTTAAATTCTTATAGAATCCAGACTTTGTAAAGGATGGAGGAAGATGACCACCTTAAAAGTATTAACCTGAGAACATCTGTAACCCTTGACCCAAAACCATCCCCTGATCTCACCTTTGGATCCGATAATAGTCTAAATAGAAAATAATGTCTTTATGAAGCCTGAATACTCTTCCAAAGAGTTCTCTACAAGTGATCAGACTGACCGCAGTCACTCAGAAGGATGGATGGGAATCTTTGCAGGCAGTGAACTTGAAGTGATGATGGTGAGATCATTTATAAAAGCTGTCAAGTGAGATGGCACAACCTGAATATAAGCAGAGTCACTGAACACAGTCATTCATTCACACATGTAGAAACTCACACATGTAAAAGCCATCCAAGAGGACTCTGGGAGAGGAGCATCCGGGCCTCCTGCCCTCTGGTTGGTCAGCAGGATTTCAACCAGCTATGCAAGGGTTTGGCAACCCTACAAGTTTGGGGGTGCTGTGTGCTCCTCTGATGATGGAAGCTAGGCCATCCGTGGTGGACAGGTTCCAGCAGAGCCTCAAGACAGTGACCAGTAAGAAGGCCTGCTGGTGACCATTTTCCTAATATTGGTTAATGGAAACCCTATGGATCACAACAGACTTCTGCTCCACATGGTTCTGGAAGATGAAGCGCCAAGGTTGGAAGGCACTCACAAACACAGTGGCCACAAGACTGGACCTGCAGCTTTAATGATGGAGATGATGGTGCAGGCCAGGCAGCATTGGTTGAACTGGACTTCTGGCTACTACGAGTCCTACTCCTCTCGGAAGGTCTGCTTTCTCTGGTATCTTCGTGGCAAGCACACCTCGAATATGCCAGTATGTTGTTATCCCAGACAAGGTGACTGCCACCCAGGCCAGGGCTGTTAATGAATCTTTGAACATCTGGTAGGGACAGGGTGCCAGGCATCACGTGGTGGAATGGGCATGCTCAGCGTACTGGGATCACCAATGTCATCCAAGGAATAGGACAGCCAGGGAAGGTTCTCCAAACCTACCTCAGGCTATGGATCACCTGGGGCACTGGTAAAACCAACACTCTTGCTTTAAAGGGCAAATAAACGATCAAAATTGATTGGAGAAGTAGGACATCTCAGGACTCCTGGTGTAGTGCTATAGGATCAGCACTGGATCGTGGATCACAAGGTCAGTGGTTCAAACCCACCAGCTACTCCTCAGAAACTCTATAGAGGGTCCCTATAAGTCAGAATCAACTCAACAGCACTTAATAACAACAAAGGACATCCCTAGTAGTCCTCTTACTATGTCAGTCATGATGCATCACTCACACACTACACACTTGCACACACACCAACACACATTCATGCACTACACAGACTTATTACACACATGTACACA
>NW_006408756.1:2633679-2678693 GCF_000296735.1 Chrysochloris asiatica
ACACTCATATACTCTACACAATGCACACACTCACACATCAACATATACACACTCGCTACACACATGCACAGTACACATGCACACACATGTACACAAGCATTACACACAAGCATACACTCACTACACAAACACATGATCATACACACATACATGCACACATTACACACATACTCACCACACACTAAACACACATACACACATGAGCACACCAATAATGCACTATCACACACTAACACACACTCATACACACACTATACAGTGTACACACATTAACACACACTGCACACACACACAAACTCGTGTCATGGGTTAACAATACACACTTCACACACACACACACGCACTCAATCTCACACACACACACGACACACTCACACTCCTCATGGATTAGCAGTCCACATTCCCTCACCCACACTCACACACACATGACCCAGATGTACATGTAAATTATAAACATCAAGAGAAAAATTCAACCGCACTTCATCTCTCCAGATAAAAGAAAAATGGAAATAGTCTCCATTTTATTGTATGAAGCTGATATTTACCTTAAAACCAACACCAAGCAAGAAAGGCAAAAGGAAAAATTACAGGCAATCTTCCTCTTGAACATAGTTATAAAAATTCACAAACCAACGCCAACAAAGCATGAGTGTCATGGTTAACCTGGGTTTATGTCAGTATCCACGGACGGTCCCACAATAGCGTGTCTACTAATGTTACTCACTATGTTAACAGATTAAAGAGGAAAAATCACATGGTTATTTCAACAGAAACATTTCACAATTTTTAAGAAATCATAGCAAATTGGCAACTTACCAAACCTCATATAAACTATCTTTAAACACCTACAGCAAACACCATCCTTTATGCTGAATCATTGGAATGATTCCCTTTTAAATCAGAAGCAAGACAAAATTGTCAACTATTAATACTTCTATTTAACATTAACTGATTAACAATAAAGAAGCATGACAGGTAGAGAGTTTGGAAAGACATAATTAAAACTAACCATATCATAGATGATACATACAACGACGTGAAAACACAAATACAACAGAAAGAACCTACATTTTGTTAGAAGTAAATGGAAAAGATTACTTGATCCAAGATAAATTGTGTTTAGCATAAAGGAAGTGCTTTTTTTTTTTTAAATTATAAAGGAGAAAATGTATGAGTAAGGTACGTCTGGCCCAAGCCTGCCACGAGCAGAAGTTAGTGAAGAAGGAAAACAGAACCTTGATGCACTGCAAGGATTGACAGGGACCTGTCAGAAACTCAAGTCAGACTCAGAAGAGGGCATGGAGTGAGGGGATACCATTGCTGACATCAGATGGATCTTGGCTGAAAGCAGAGCATAAAGGAAAGATGTTTACCTGTGATTTATTGACTACGCAAAGGAATTCACCTGTGTGTATCGTAACAGATCATGGATAACATTGCAAAGAATGGGGATTCCAGAATATTTGAGTATGCTCATGAGGAAACTGTGCACAGGCTGAGCAGGAAAGCATTCCAGCAGAATAAGAGGGTGATGCTTCTTGGGTGGGGCTCACCCTTATGCTGACACTCACCCTCCATAAACTCTTGTCTCAGCACCCTGACAGGTCTTTGCCTCACATGCCATTCCATCTGGACCGCTTTTAGATCTCATCCCTTAGGAATCAATCTAACATCTCCTCTTGCTGCCCTCACGGGATATGTTTTTCCTCACTGGCCCACTGAGCAGTCCCTGTGTGGGGTAACTCCAGGGAGGCAGGGGTTCACCCTGCTTATCCTGATGGATTCTTGGTGCCTGAAAGTGTGCAGCCTGGGAGACAGCAGGGTGCTGGATGCCTCTTGTGTAGGTGTGGAGGCAGCACTGGCCACAGTCCACGGCACCCCTCCACCTGGCCAGCACGGTGTCCACACCGGGGCACTCAGGGCTATGGCAAAGGGCAGAGCAGACAAGGAGAGAACATCCCTGACCTTGGGCAGGTGTCCTCCCTCACATCCTCTCTCTGAGTCTGTCTGTCTAGCTGGTGTGCTGATGACCGGGTGCCCTTGGTGTGGTCTCGCTGGTGTCCATGTGAGGGAGGTACTGTTCCCAATCTACTTCTCTGGCCCGTGGCTATCAGAGCCCACAGTTACATAGGGGTGCTTTCTTTCTGGAAACGGGGTCTGGGAGGCAGATAGAGGACTTGTCTGCCTGCGTCACTGAACCCCTTCCTCTGCCCCGTCCCAAACTCACACCTCAGAGTGATCCACAAACACTCACCTATCTGTCCACTTCCCCATGTCCTCTTCCCTAACCTGCTCCTGCTCCCTCCCCATTCCATCCTCTTCCTTAACCTGCCCACTTCCTCAAGCCCTCTTTTCTCTGCCTTGGCACGTGTGGTAATGCAGCTTTCAGAAATAACATCTTCCTTGTCTACTCCTCCTGCAACCCACACACAGAATCACACACTCAGTCTCTTAGGAAAAGGAAGAGTCATATCTTGTGACTAGATGAGTCTAGAAGGGTCTAGAAGGATCTAGAATCTCCAGAACACCAGGATGAACCCCGTGTTCCAGTTGATGAAGACGGAGGCCCTACCTGGTGCCTCCTTTCAGTCCTCAGCAGTAGAAATGCCCTCCACGGCACACAAGGTTTCCCCTACTCCCCACAGCCCCCAAGGTCTCCCCCACTCCCCATGGGCCCCTAACTATGCAGCCACAACATACTGATTTCTGGGCTTGGACCCACCCTTGCCCCTGAAGTCTCTAATCCCCTGAGGCCCTAGCAGAGTTGATGGCAGCCTAGACCTTGCCTGCATTTGCATCTGTCCCTTGTCCTCTGGACGTCTGTCCAGACAGGGGTGCATCCCTTGTCCATCCGAGCTCTCTTCCAAAAGTGGAGCTGAGGTACCTGGGATCACTCTGGCTACCATCTAATGGGTTCTGCAAAGTGCTTCTGAAATTGAGTGTTAAATTCAGAAACCCAATCACCTTTGGGCTCTCAAAATTGGTCCAGAACTGAGCCTGAAGGGACAGGTCTTTGTCCCTCAATTCCATTTCTCCCGGAGCTTTATGTGCCCTCCCTCTCTTGGTCAGGATGGGTGGAAGAGTCTTTCTGTACATCATACCCGAGATGATCGTGTCAGGCCAAGAACTCGGCTCCCTGAGTGGGGCTCCTGGGTGAGAGTGGGACCACATGCACGGAGGGGCCCCTGACAGCAGCAGACCTGAGGCATTAATCACATCTCTGGTGCCGTGATACCCCCTCTGCTCTGTCTCTCGAGGGGTTGTTACACAGCTTCCTTTGTCCCCACGTCACCTTGGGAGCTATGCAATGCCACAGACCATACCACCATTCTTTTTTTCTTTTTTCTTGCTCTGGACCTTGGCACACTCCATGGCTCTAAGCATGCTGGGAATTCTCTGGGCTGTAGCCACCTGTGACCATGGGCTCAGCACACATGAAAAAGCTGTGTGCAGAGCTTACAGTTCTTTCAAGCCCCGCTCCTGCCAAGAGTTGCAGATCTCAGCTTTTCAGTGTTATTTGTTGGTGCTTCCAGAAAGTGTGGTTTCTTTTTGCCTTCCTGCCGTCTTATCTGGGTTTACTGCAGCTAAGAGCTTGGAGCGCAGTCTCCCTGGGGTGGAACTTCCCCGTCTGATTGCACTCAGTACCCAGTGTGAGAACAGCTTCAAGGCCAGCTCCCCAGTCTCACCAGGGCTGGGGGCTGAAGCTGTGGGAAGGAGGCCCCAAAGAGAGCCTGGGGCACTGGCACATGCTTCATTTGCTGCTTTGTAGGAAAGGACAAAGGACCCAGCCCAGACCTCGCTGTCTCTTCCACCCCACCAAGCTGCGTGGTGGGAACAAGCCAGTTTGCAGGCATAGGCATCCTAGGGTGGGAACTAAGGGGGTTTCTGGTGGCTGTTTCTGGAGCACACCTGACACTTGGGGCTGTGTGTGAATTTTCCTGCAGGATTTGCTGTCCAGGGGTGGGGATGTACACCCCCACACACATGCACATGAGAACAAGTACATATAAGGGCACAAGGCACACCCCCATCTGTACATGCATGTACACACAGACGTGCACACACACCTGTGAACATATAGACATAAGGCTCACACTCACATGAACAGACAAAACCACACACAAGATAGAGACACACACGTTTACATGTGTTACACAAAACACTCATCCACCTTTATAAAAACAGACACACAGGACACATACACACAAAGAGCATGTATATACATGTGCACACATGTGCAGAAGACACCACCCACATGCACACTTGGACACACAGAGAACACATAATGCATGTACACACATCAATACACAGAGAAGCACACAGATATCATATAAAGCCATAGCACACTAACACACACACAACATATATACACACACACATATACAGACACATGTAAGTTTACACATAAGCACATACATGGTCACATACATGGGTGTGTACATATGAACCCATCTGGACACACATGGACACACATATACAAACACACATACAGGGTTGTTCACACATGTGCATGCACAGCCACACACATGGCCATGTACACATGAACACACACGATCACACACGGGCATGCATGCACAAACACACAACATGGACACACATGAATTAACACATGATCATACGGGTGTGTCACACAGACACATATGATCACAGTGACTACATATACACATGCAGGGGCATGCTGTGGGCATGTACACATGCACGGTAACACACATGTACACACAAACACACAACCTGATCTTGTATGGGTGTGCACACACAAGCACACATATGACTTAACACAAACCACACACAGGTCTGTACATGCAGCCACACATGATCACACAAGACTGTGCACAGATATGCATGGTCACACGGTGGGTATGTACACATGAACACACGAGCTGGTCACAGGTGTGCATGCATACGCTACCACACACAAGGTCACACATGGGTGTGTACACATGACCACACACTTATGGACACACACACTCACAAGCACACGGGGGTAATGCAGGGTGTGCAGTGCAGCTGGCCTAACAAACGGGGGTCCTTCTCACCAGTGCCCCGTCTCCTGAGAATGTGAGCAGGAGACACAGCTGAAATGATGGCCAGGTCAGGGCTGTCCCACACTGACTCATGAGCTCGAAGCATCCTTCTAAGAAGGGAACCAGACACAGAAACTCCATGAACAGATGGACTCAGACTTCACTGTCCACTGCTGTCCGCGTCCAGTACTGAAGGTGGGAACACTGTTAGAGAAGACCCCAACCCCTCGTTCTCATTTGGGGTGGCCTGTGCCCCAAGCTGATAGCACCCTGGAACCATCCCCTCCTTCCCTTTGTCCTGGTGAAATCTACAAGGAGCACTCAGCAGGGGAGCTCACGGCAATGCATCTTTCTCTTCATATCCTGCACCGGCACTGCTCTGCCCACCTGCACTGGGGGAACAGTTTGCTCCCTTTGGTAGGAATTACTATCTTCGGCCAGAGGCACCACTGCTGGCAGCCTGTGATGCCCAGTCCACAAAGAAAGAAACAAATGCATTCTCACAACACATCCTAAGGTTTGCAGAGGCCTCTGGGGAGGAGCCTCCCTGGGGAATAAAAAGAACATTATTCTTCACTTCTTCACTTATTTTCATAAGAATATTTATATGTATATCAATGACAAAAATAAAGATATTTCTAATAACAGTTATATAATCTTTGTGGTCTATGTGTACCTGCTAGTCCTCATGCCCCTGCCCTCCACTGTGAAATCTTTAATATGTGTAAGCAGTTTGTCAAATGCTTTACATATATCCTTAACTCATATTATATCACGATACTGCTTCCTCATATTAGTTCCAAGGGGCTGGGTTCAAGTTTACTAACAGTATAATGCAAACGGATTCAAATGTCCTTCTGTCAACACCAAAGAGGTAGTCCCTGGGGCTGAGTGCTCCCTGTCTAACCCAAGGCTCTGATGAAGAAAGGCCTGGCTAACCACTTCTGTCAATATTAAGCCCCAAACCTGTTGCCATCGAGTCGATTCTGACCCTGTAGGACAAAATCCCACAGGCTTTCCAAAACTATAATCTATATGGAAATCAACTGCCATTTCTCTCTCCCTACAGTGGGTTTGAACCACCAATCTTTAGGCTAGCCATTGTCTTCTTTCATAAGATTGTTGTTAAGTGCTGTCAAGTCAGTTTGGACTCATAGCAACCCTGTATAGGGTTTCCAAGGAGTGGCTGGTGGGTTTGAAACACTGACCTTGCAGGTAACGGTCCGGTATGTTCCCTCCAGCACCACACCAAGACTCCATGAAGATTGCAGCCCAGAAACCTTCTGCAGCAGTTCCACTTGTCAGACGGGACTGGCTGACACCCCACAACATCAAAGACACCGGCAGGGAGGTGATGGGAAATCCCCAGTTTATCCAGCCTTCATTAAGCACATGCTAGGTATGGCAGAGAAATAGGTTGGAGCCCGTCTTCATGCAATGTGCACTCAATGCAGGGAATCCAGGGCTTCCGAAATCAAGTGCTCAAAACTGTCCCCTGTGTGCTGGCCACAGGGCATAGGCTTTGTGGGGGAGCAAGACAAAGACCTGCTGAGTCCAGTCTCATGGGTCGTACGGGGAGCGTGTCCAGTATCACCACTGCTCATCCCAAACCAACAGCTGAAGGGAGAGATTCCGAGCAAGGACTCTGAAGTCTCCATACACGGGCGTTGTGTACAAGTGATTGCAAATAGCTGCTCGCTAAAATGTTGGGAGTTCGAATCCGCTCAGAGGTGCTTTGGAAAAAAGGCCTGGTGATCTTCTTCCAAAACATCACACACTAAAACCTCTGTGGAGCACAGTTCTGCTCTGACACACATGGAATCGCCATGAATTGGAGTCAAGTCAATGATGACTCGTTCAGGGAACGCTCCCTATGTACTTAGCTCACAGGATCAATCAAAGGGGCATATCCAGAAAGAAAGAAAAAGACAACAATCCATATTGATTAATATTAGCACTTCCTCCTGGAATGGGCAGTTAAGGCTCATGCATCCACAAGTTAAAATTAAGTACAACAAAATGCGCACTTATCTTTTTCCAGAAAAGATTTCTTATACAATGGCCAAGAGCTCAGTCTTATATGTGTCCTAAGGACAAAGGGGTAAGTGGGGAGGGTGGACTGTGCTTCCTGCTCTCATGGGGCCAGGGTCAGCGTCAGAGACTGCTGGCCACTTGCAGCCTTCAGTGGACCACAGATCTGCTTGGTGTGACCTGGACTCGCTTTGAGAAATATTTAAATTCATAGTCGGTTTTTGAAAGTGGGAGATTTTACATCTAATTCCAGAATTCTGACTTCTAAAAAAAAATCTGAAGATCTGGCACACAGGGCCTGAATCCCCTACTGCCATGGCCATCTGTTGTCCCCATGACGGGTCCTGGCTGTCCGCTGTCAGGGCCCCAGGGGACTGTCTACAGGAACGAGAAGATGGAAGTGTGATGGGTCTCAGCATCACTGAGGTGGAGGAGATGCTGTCTCCTGAGGCTCCCAGAGAGAAGGGAGCTACCAAGGTCAGAGAAGCTCAGGACGACCCCACCATCTACTCTTTAGCAATAGATTTGCATGAGTATTGACCACCCTTCCTCTTGGTCCACTTCCCGGGGAAGTAAGAGGCACATGTGATATACAAGAAGAGGCATGGACAAAACACAAAGTGGACCATCAACAGGTGGTAGAGATAGTAGGAGAGACAGGGGACAGATCTCATCCCAACATGACAGTGTTATCAGCCGTCTGCTGTGGGGGCGTCATCTGGAGTTGTCCATGCTGAATAAGGTATCCTAGCATCTTACTGCATGGGGGTTATCTTGTAAGCACACATGTGTATTCTTGTATTCTTCTGGAGACTGCAAGTCTGAATTCAGGGCATTAGCAGAACCAGGTTTCGTCTTGGTCAGGTCTCGGGGACGAGCCTTCCTTGTTTCTTCTACTTCTGTCATCCTGCGCTTGCAGATGCCTCTTTACACGGCATCTTCTCCTTGTCTTAGTCGAAGTCTGTTCTCTCTTGTAAAGATACCACTCAGGTGTGATGAAGACCACTCCACTTTAGTATGAGCTCATGTTGGCTGACAATATTGCCAAAGACTTTATTTCCAAGCAAGAGGTCTCGTCAGGCTGTCTCTTTTTTCCAAACGGCTGTCCAAGGGAAGAAGCCAAACGAGTCACACCCGTGAATTTTATTCCAAAAGTTTCCAATCTGTCCAGATAATCCCACCCTGTGGCCAACTCAAGGAGCCCTGGTGGTACAATGCACATGCTGAGCTGAAGGGTGGGCAGTTTGAACCCACCCAGAAACTCTGCAGAAGTAAAGACCTGCAGATCTGCAACCATGCAAATTACAGCCTAGGGAACCGCCTGGGGGCAGTTCTCTCTTGTTGGTCATGGGGAGGCGGAACTCAATGCCAGGAATACAAGTGATGCTTTGTTTTCTTTATCTGCAGTTATAGGAAGCGGGCCTCTGGTGGCACAATGTTAAGCACTCAACTCCTAATGGAAAAGTCTGCAGTTCGAACCCACCCAGTAACCCAGCCGGAGAAAGACCTAGTGATCTGCTCTCATGATAGTGACCGCCTGGGAAACCCCATGTGGCAGTTCTCCTCCGTCACATGGGGTTGTCAAGAGTCCGAATAACAGTACAGCCAAACTCACCAACTTTAGAGAATCCCAAACGGTGATTTTCAGTTGCTTCAGCTTAAACTTTTTTAAAGGAATATTTTCTAATAGATGAAAAAAAAAAAATTCCTTTTCATGCTTCACTAATGCAAAAACAGCTGAAGCAATTTAGCTCAAACTTTCTCAATAGCTTGTTACAATCCTAATTAAAATATTCACACACAGCGCAAGCTCTGGGGAGCGTAATACTGCATTATCGGTCAAATTCTGGTCGGATATTTACAACCAGCTACACAGCACAGAAACTGCTCGGCGCAGAATAAAACGGAGCTGGACAATTAAGGGTGAGGGGTGAATGCAAGCGCGGAGCAGGTGTTTCTCTGCTTGGCTTCACTCATAAACAACTGGGCACCAACACACTCAGCTCTCTTGGTCAAGGCCAAGGGGCATTCGTGCGGAAGGCCTCGTTGCCCAGCATCCTCTGGGAACTGATGGTCTCCTCAGTTGGGGAATAGTTGTACTGCTACAAGAATTGTTGTTGTTGTTGTTAAGTGCCATGGAGTCGGTTCTGACTCATAGTGACCCTGTACAGGGTTTCCGAGGCTGTAAATCTTTACGGGAGCAGAAAGCCTCATCTCTCTGCCATGGAACAGCTGATAGTTTCGAACTGCTGACCTTGCGGTTTGCAGCCCGATTCGTAACCACTACGCTACCAGAGCTCGGGTTCTTTTTCTAGTTGCTGTGGGTCTTTGAGTAGACTCCAATGTGTAGCCACCCAACATGACAGAGTAGAACTGTCCCATAGAGATTTTTTGGCTGTGATCTTTACCAGAGCAGATAACCAGGTCTTTATTCTGTGGGACCTGAGGATGACTTCAAACTGCCACCCTCTTGGTTAGCAGGCAAGCACTTAACCAGTGCACCACCAGGGCTCTTTGTGAATGAGCTCAGGTGATGGGATAGAATAGAACAGGTTCAAGTCCAAGCCATGTCACTGTGCAGCTGTGTGACCAGGAGGGTCCCCAAGGCTTCAGTGGGAGCAGTGATCACCGCACCATGAGGTGACAGGTAAGAGTGTCATCATACCGCCTGCCACACACAACACAACACAACACAACACTGTTGTAGCTTATCAGCACACCCATATGCAATCTCCAGGGTGAAAAAGTCACCTGGAAGAAAAAGAAAATGAACCTTACTTGAAAGAAGCTTTAACAAAGTCTGGGGTAGATTTCCGTGCCTGACACACCAGAACTGACCATTACCAGGGCATTCATGGCGTGGACATCCTTATGGGTTTTCATGTCTATAAGAGCTGCTGCATGTATGTGTGTGTGTGTGTGTGGACAGTGCACATGCTCACACACATACATACGCACGTACACATAACTTTCCCTTGGTCTTAGCTGCTGACCACCTTCCATCTGTCTGCCTGTGTGTCATCCTGCAGTGGCTTGTGTGTTTCTGTGATGATGGAAGCTGTGCCACCAGCATTTCAAATGCCAGTAGTGTCACCCCGGCGAGCAGATTCAGCACAGCATTCAAACTAAGACTAGGAAGAAAGGCCTGGCAATCCACTAACAAAAATTAGTCAATGAAAGTCTATGGATGCAGACAGAATGCTGCCTCACACAGTGCTGGAAGATGAGCCCCCAGGCTGGAAAGGCCTCAGAATGCTCAGTGCCCATAACAGTGGACTGAAGATGACCAGTGACAGTGAGGATGGCGTGGGACCGGGCTGTGGTTGGTTCTGTTGTACACGGGACCGCCATGTGTTCGAGTGGGCAGGATGGTCACTAGCAACCAGAAGCTGTCAGGGATCTGCATCTCAATGCACAGGCCTCTAGTAGCCCCTGCTCCCCAAACGTCTTCCCTTTAGTTACAGAAGCATGCATTCCTGTCACCCATGGATACCTGTGACACCTGTGGACAGAACATCCCAGTTAGGACCACGCTGCAGCTTCCGTGGGGGATGGAAGATCCTTGTTCTTGCACGTTTGCTACGCGGCTTTAATCCAAGCATTCAAATGTGCCTGGAGATGAAGATCTCCTTAGACTCCCACTCTCCCCCACGGGCACGTTCAGTTTAAAGCAGTTGAAAGGCTTTCTTTCTAAACACACACTTTGTATGTTGGCAAAGACACGATGGAGGGTCACGGTCTGTCTTTCCAAATTCCTGTATTCTAGACCATCCCTGGAGTTTGGAGCTGACTCCAGGGCCTTTGTTCTCCTGGGCAGGTTCATCTGGCGTTTACGGCCTGCAAGATAAAGGACTCAGAGGTCTTCTCTAAAGAAACCGAAATGGAGCCTCTTCTTCCTGACTCAATAAATATGGCCACAATTGAGAAATTTTATTCCCCAAGTGGTCGCATCTGATGTGCTGAGTGTGAAGCCAAAACGCCAAAGCCAGCAAGAATTCAGTTGGCTTTGCTTTTCTTCATGAGAAAATGGTCTATAAAATGGAAATCCAAGGTGCCTACTGAGGCTGTGGCACCTAATTAGAAGGCGTCCTTGAGTAAGCAGGGGCCTCGGTGGCAGCCCGACAAAGACGCCTTGGTCTACAGGACCCTCACTGAGACCTCCTCAGCCCCTGACACAAAAGCTCGACCATGAGTGTGGCGAACAGATGCGTGACAGTCCTTCCAGTGACAATGAGCTGATTAAGAATGCCGAGGCCAGGCTGGGGATCCGGACAAAGTGGCCGGGGTGTGTGATTTTCCCACACAGCCAGGGACTAGTGGGCTGCCCTGGCCTGTCTGGGGTCTGGGGCAGGCTGACGTTGGGATGTCATAGCAACATGGGTGTTGCAGCAGCAACTGCCATCGGAACCCCTCCCAAGTGCAGTCATTTTGCTAAACTCTCAGAGTGAACTGGAGTCTGTGGCATTGCACCACCAGGTCGGTTTGAACCGCAAGGTCAGTGGTTCAAGTTTACCAGCCGCTCCTCTGAAACCCTATACAGGGTCACTATGAGCTGGAACCGACTTGATGGCACTTAACAACAAGTGTGAAATGAGAAGCACTCTGGTGCCACAGTGGGTTAAGCACTGGGCTGCTAACCACATGGTTGGCAGTTCAAACCCATCTGCCTCTCCACTGGAGAAAGATGAGGCCGTCTGTTCTATGAGACTCACAGTCTCGGCAGTCCTTTGCAGGGTCGCTGTGAATCAGAGCCCATTAGACAACAGTACCTCCGGTTTGGTTTGAAGTGTGAATTGAAGGCGTACAGGTGACACAAAGGTAAGTGCTCAGCTGTCACCTGGAAGGTTTGGACCCCTCAGCATCTCTGCAGGAGAAACGACTTGTCATTGTGCTTCTGTAGATGTGACAGACAAGAAAACCCTAGGGGACACTCTACTCTGTCGTATGGGGTCACTGTGAGTGGAAACAGACTTGAAGGCACCCAACACTACCAACAGGAATCACTCAAATGGGTACAACTGTCTGACCCACCAATCAGGAAGTACAATTCTGTCTGGTCCACCAATCAGGAAGCACAATGCTGTCTGGTCCACCAATCAGGAAGCACAGTGCTGTCTGGTCCACCAATCAGGAAGCACAACTCTGTTTGGTCCACTAATCAGGAAGTACAACTCTATCTGGTCCACCAATCAGGAAGCACTGATGCACATAGGACGCTATTCCTCAGCTAGCTAATGCGAGGCGAGGCTCGGAGCTCCAAGAAAAGCTTGGCAGGTCTAGCAGACCCTCCTCACACACATGCTGCCCGAGAGCTTTCCAGGTCCCGGGGAAGAATGCCCACAGTAGGCACTGTGACATCGTATTCCATGATTCTTTATGCTAGAGGCAGTCCTGGGTACCACTAGATGTTGAGCAGCATCCCTGGCTTCTACCATAAGGGTATGCCAGTAGCATGCACTCCCCACGGAAGACAACCAAAAAACTTCCAGGCATCACCAATGTCCTGAATGGAGAACCACCGACTTGAATTTTCTGAACGATGACCGTGATCACATTCAACAAAGGGAACACCTGTTCCCGAGATCCTCAAGCCACGGGTCAGTCCCTTACACACAAAACAGGGGTGGGGGGCATTAGGGAGAAACCTCACCATTCCGAATCACACTGAGAGAGAAATGTCTTCTATCCGTTGAGCTAAAATGCCATCTTCCTTTTCAGGTATTTTCTGGCTCAAATTTGGACAACTATCCCTGTCCACTGGTGGGTGAGCCAGGACAAATAAAAAAACTACTGTGCTTTTATCAACTTTTACAGACAAAAAAAAAAAAACAGAAATAAAAAGGGTAGAATTAAGGCGAGGCGAAGCCGGACTGTGGGAGGAATGGTTAATTTGAACGGTGTCTACTCTTCACACCATGGAATCCAATCTGGCCTTATGTGAAGAGTACACTCCACACAGCCACCGTGTATTAAGGCCATTTACAAGGTAATGAAGTCATAACAGCAGTGAAATGAATTTACAGGCCGAGTCATAGTGTTATGCAATCTGCACTAGCTTGGCACACTGCCGAGGATGCTGAAATTAATTGTGATGGAAGAGGAAATGTTCGCTGGGCGCTAGACTGCCGCGTGGTCTGGTGCCTCCCCACCTTAGGCCTCTCCCCACGACCTTGAGCCTCTGCTTCCAGGGAAACTTCGTCTCCAGCACAAGAGCAGGCACATCTGTCTTTCATGTGTGGCAGCCATGGATGAACTATCAGTGGAATGGAGACGTGGAGCACTACTGAGCAAGGAGAGTCGGGAGGGTCAGGGGTGTGATGGCCCATGTTAGGGGCTAGAAGTCAGAGGAGCTAAGGTCCCCTCTGCTGTCTGTCTATTCCCAGTGTGGAGGGTGGAAGGGTGGCGGGCTGTGCACTATCCTGGCTCTCCTAGCGGGGCTGGATCTAACTCGGGCACCTGTCCTTGCAACAGCAGACAGGTGGAGTGGTGTGGTACCTGTCAGGGTTCCACACTCCTCTGGCCCTCAGTGCCAGTCCAAATGGAAGGCTGGTCCTTCATGCCGGCAGCATTCCACACCTCCACAGGGCAACAGGAAGCTTGTCTAGCCAGAGAACCGAGAGGAGAAGAAGAAGCAAGGCAGGCAATTGAGTTCCAGAAACAAAGGCAAAAACCCTAACTAATGATGTGGCTGGAAGGAGCTCTGGTAGCGTAGTGGTTACGAATCGGGCTGCGAACCGCAAGGTCAGCAGTTCGAAACTACCAGCTGTTCTGCGGGAGAAAGATGAGGCTTTCTGCTCCCGTAAAGATTTATAGCCTTGGAAACCCTGTACAGGGTCGCTATGGGTTGGAACCGACTCCACGGCACACAGCCACCACCATCCAGAATATATACCGAGCTCCTACCTGTCATCAATCCAGAATATATACAGAGCTCCTTCCCGTCAACAATACACTGCCCCAAAGAGAACGAAATGATATGAATGAAATGAATGATGACTGAAAGGACTGAAAGTTGGACTTTACTCATCATTGGAATAGGGAAAGGGGCCCTGATGCCTAGGTGGTTAAGCACTCAATTGCTAATCACAAGGTCAGAAGTTCGAACCCACAGCCGCTGTGCAGGAGGAAGCCATAGCAGGGGTCCCATAAAGACTGCTGCCTTCCTGGGAGCCCTGGGAGGGCAGTTCTCCTCAGTCATACAGGGCCACTGTGAACTAGAACAGAACCGCAGCAGAGAGGTGGGATTGGTTTGATTATTAGGGAAGTGACCATGGAAACAAAATACAAGGTTTTACTTTGCAGCTGGTCACAAATTAAAAGGGTTGAAAATACCAAGAGTGGGGAAGGCTGCCCAGAATGGGCTCTTTGTATATTGGTGCTGACGTCATTTATAAAGGCAATTTAGCAGAGTCAAAAATAGCACGGTAAAGACTTTTTCTAGTACGATATATATGTTTTTTCTATTCAAGTGAGATAACAATTTTGTTTATTTGGTTGAGGGAAAATTCCAGTTGCATCGTGAGCTTTTTAGAAGAATGAAAAATTGATTTTCTTCTTCTCTTACAGCATTGGAGCACACAGACCCTTATAATAATCTTCACATCAATATATAAAGAATACCACTACTGTGTCTAAGACCGCCAGGACCGGGCAGCCCACGTTTTTCAACCCCTCAATCAAATAATATTGAGCCATCGTGTTGGTCTGGTAGACATGAAGACTTTATTCGTGCTCAGCTGTTCTCTTCTACAAACCAGCTAAAGTTGAGTCAGTCCTGAGTCACAGCAAACCCATGTGTCGCCATGACTGAACTATGACACAGAGGGTTCTCGATGGCTGATTCTTCTGAAGGAGACAGCCAGGCCTTTCTTCCGCCACTTGGTACACACAACCTCCAGTCTTTAAGCTTATAACTGAGCATGTGTTGACTGTTTGCACTACCCAGAGAATTCTCCATTATGCCAGACCTCCCCCCAAAACATAAACAAATAACCACACCTGTTGCTGTCAATTCCTCCTCACATAAGAGAGGAGAGCTGCTCCAGAGAGTTGTGAAAATGAAAAGAACTCGGAGCAGAGATTGATGAAGATCAAAGACTGCAGTCTTCAGTGTGGATTGCACCTTCACGGAAAGCAGTCAAAAATCCTCACAACTGGATCAATAAACAACATCATAGTGACAAATGGAGAAAAGATTGAAATTGTCAAGGATTTCATTTTTACTGGGATCTAAAACTAATGCCCATGGAAGCAGCAATCAAAAAATGAAACAACGTATTGCACTGAGTAAATCTGCTTCCAAGGAAGTCTTTAAAGATTTCAAAAGCAAAGATGTCACCTAGAGGCCCAAGATGCACCTGAGCCAATCCATGCTATTTGCAATCCTTTCATGTGCCCGTGAAAGTTGGACAGTGAATAAGGAAGACTAAAGAAGAAAATCAATGCATGTGAATTATGGTGCTGGCAAAAAATACTGAATAATTCCTGGTGGACTTCCAGAAGAACGAACAACTTTGTTCTGGAAGAAGTAAAGGCAGAATGTTTTTTAGAAGAAAGGGTGGCGAGACTTTGGTCATGTTGTCAGGAGAAACACATCATAAATGAGATGAATTGAAACAGTGACTGCCACGAGGGGCTCAAACACAGCAACGGTTGGGAGGAGGTGCAGGACTGGGCAGAGTTTGGTTCTGGTATACACGGGTTCTTGGAGAATTGTAACCAAATTGATGACCATCAACAACAACAGAATCATACTTCCAGATGTGATTTTTTTTTTTTTTTTTTGTCCTAAACTGTTGATTAGGCATGAATTTTACAAACATTACTTATATTAACGGTAACGGTGGAGCTGGAGAGTGTTGCATCTTCTCCAAGCAGCCTGGCAAGAACCACCAATAGTGTGGTGGAACTTGTGGCCCTTCCCCAGGCCACGGCTCTTGCAGCCTGCAGATGTCAAACCATGCATCTCCCTGTGCTTGTGAACTGGCTTGGTGATCCACTGGGTGTCAGAATGTCTTCTGATAGCTTTATGGAATGGATCAATGAGGATAACTTCAAAAAGTTTGTATGTGGAATCTTCACCAACCCAGTAAGAATTCAGGACTCTTAGGGCCCCACAGTGGCATCCAGCTCGCTCCTCAGCCACAGACTGAAGGCTTCTAGCAAACTTCAGCTGGTTAACACCGTGATGGACAGGCTTGCCATAGGTTGCACCTTTAGGCACTAGGCATTTGTGGGCACCTCTGCGCACACGAATCTGATAGATGACATAACCTTGCTTGGCCTTACATTCCAGCCTGCGCACCTTATCTGGCCAGGTGGAATGGGGGCGGGGGGGGGGCGCCTATGCAGCGCAGAGAGCTGGCGGTACTGCCAACAACGCACCTGCAGAAGAAATCGCATCACATCGGACTGCTTCTTCCCCTGTAGTTCATGGATGTATGTTGGCTTTAAAGGAGGGAAATATTGGCAACCAAGTGAAGCTCACTGTTAATGGTCACATAAAGGGTTGTTCTGACAGACTACACTTCCCCATCAATTTCCAAGACTTGATAGCCAAGTCTTTCTTCTGCAGAATGTCTAGGTGGGTTCAATCCACCAACTTCTCAGTTTAGCTGCTGAGTGTTTACCCGTTGTATCACCAGGGTTCCTTTATACATAAATGGCTAGACCAGCCAAGCTGCGCATTCTTCTGCAGTTATTAAAAAGGAAGTAACACGCTATGTTCTGACATGGCATGCACTCAGACGCATGTTATTCTAGAACATCAGGCTGCGGATGTATAGTCCCAGCAGATGATGACTTGGATTCAGGTAGCACTCAGCTTTAGGCATGGGACCCACATCTTGCCCCTCTCCCCTTCACAAACACAGCCTTGTGAACATTTAGAAACACACCCTTGCATCTGGCCCAGACTTCCAGTGTGTTTAGCCTCAAGTGAGATTCTCTGTTTTCTTGATTTACTTACCAATTTGTACAATGGTTCTTTTCAAAATTATTTCTGGAAAATGAAGAAAGGCAACCTATAGCAATTTCAAGTGGAGTCAGCATTCCAGATTCCACCAGCTTCCCAGTTCCCTCACTCAGAGCCTGTGTCTCAGATACACATGGCAGTACCCTCAGAGCAGGGCAAGGTTCTGGACACATGGACAGACGTCTCTGCTGACTTGGGTGAGGACAAAGGCCATGCATGGTCTTTCTGGACAAGCGAGCTTTATTCTAGCATTGGTTCTTGCTGTACTCGGGGCAGGGCCCACCTGCCTCCCCAGTGTGACTGTTTACCTGGCTGTCCCCAAACAGGGTAAGGTGCGGGGAGAAGGTTGGGGAGGGGGTTCCTAACTGCTGCCCCTTGAGTCTCCACATGAGTGGCTCCTGGCAGGGTTAAACCCACTGCATTGATGTGATTCTAACTGGGAGAGATCCTACAGAGCAAAGGAGAACTGCCCCAGAGGGTTTCCATGGCTGTAAATCTTTACAGAAGCAAACTGCCTTAGCTTTCTTCCACAGAGTACCTGGTAGGTTCGAACCGTCAACCTTTTAGCAGCCAAGCACTTAACCACTGCACCACCAAGGCTCCTCCTGTCATGGTTGTAGTAGTTGTGTAGCTGTCACTGAGTCATTTACAACTCATAGCAACCTTGTGTTGAGTTTCCCAGGCTGTAAGTCTTCACGGGAGCTGAAAGTCTCATCTTTCTACTGATGAGCAGCTGGTGGATTCTAAATGCTGACCCTGCGGTTAACTGCCCAACTTGTAACCCACTAAGCTATGAGGAGTCCTCCTGGCATGGTAGGTAGAGCGAAGAGGAGTCAGCCCCACCTGTACCTGGCTCTGCCCCCTCTGCAAATGCACCTTGGCCTACTTTTTTTATACATGCTTCATTTCACCAGTTTTTCAGAGGCTGATTTTTCTGAGGTAGATCACCAGACCTTTCTTCCGAGGTGCTTCAGGGTGGGTTTGGACCAATGTTCAGGGTTCTATGCTTGGGCTGCAGATGGGTCTCTCCAGTGAGCTGATGACCAGCAGAACCACAGGGCTTTTTATACCAACACAGGTCTGAGGCCTTCACAGGGAAAGGTCTCCCTCAGCCCACCTGCGACTAAAGATGTGTCTGCGCACCTGGGTTCCCTTGTGCCACAGCCCCACAGCCAGCTACAGCCCAAAGTCAGCTATTGCCTTGGCTCTCGGACTGCAAACCGAGGAGGTAGAGGACAGCAGAGACCACTGATCAGCCCCTCCCTGGGTGCTCCCTGCCCTGACCTCGCAAATTAACAGACTCACACCTCCAGTGGGCGTTTTTCCCCAGGATTCAATTCACAGCCAACAAGGCTGGTGCTCTGGATGCTAACTCCCAAGGTAGAGATGTGAGATCCCACCCCCAAAGTAGAGCCAATCCAAGCCCATGCTCAAATGAACCTCCTCTGCCACTCATCTCGTCTCCCCAGGACTAACTAGCCAGTAGCAGGTGGGGCACACTCTCAGTGGCCACAGTAGCCCTCCCCCCCACTCATGATGCAACATCTGGTCCCCTCCAGACCCTAGTCCAGCTCAGACACGCGGTCCTTGCTAGGTCCAGAAAAGCCCTCTGTATCCCAGGACATAACTACAACTCTCCAAAGTCCTAAAGTCCAGATGGCTGGACTAACAGCTGAGGATTAAACACAAAGTTCACCCCAGGGCTGGAAAATGAAGTAGCCCTCGCCCACGCAGACCTGCTCCCACCTGTGCCCCTTACTTATGAGCATACTGGTGAGCCCAGGACAGGTGAGGACTGCTCCCAAATGTGGTGATGTAAAAGGGTTGTCCGTGTGCTTTTTGTCCAAAACCACAGCTTGAAAACCAAACCACAGAACCAAACAAAAGTCAAGACAGAAAACCCCAAAACAAAGTAAAACAAAAAACCAACCAAGATTCTCTCCAGACCCTCTACCAATGATATTTAAAAACCGAAACAGTTTTCTTTTCCATTGAGGAAAAGAAAAACCATCATGAGCTGTCATCTGGTGGCTTGTTTCAATGCCAGGAAGTGTATTTCCACACTTGTTCATCCTTCCCCTGGGCACTGCTACTTCTGACACATCAGGAGAGAGGCTTCTGGGACTTGTGAGCAGACCCTGGGTCTTTAAATCCAGGGCATGGAAGATAAGTACACGGAACAGAAAATGCTACTCGTCTTGGATGTTCACTTTTCAGGATGGAGACGGTTTGGGCAGAATTGAGTAGGGGTAGAATTCCCCCACCTTCCATGCATGAGCCCTGGCTCCCAGTCCCGGCACCTCTGGTCCATCAGTAGCGGTCTGGGGGCTGCTGTAATACTGAGATTCCATTGGAGCTTCTATACTAACAGGGACTAGGAACACAGATCCAGGGATCCACTTCTGAACATGAGTCACTGAAAACCCCATGGACTCCAACAGTTCAATATGCAACCAGTCATGAGCAGGGTGCACAACTGAACAGAATTGCATTCCGTCGTGCATAGGATGCCGGGAATCCGGAGCCAAGTCCAAGCTATCCTCAACCACAGTTCCCGCTGAAGAGAACTGTTGGCCGAGATCTCCTTGTTAGCCATTTCATGACCCCACCATAAGGCATAGTGCCCACCTATATTTTCCACCTTTGGGGTTTAGTGGGAAACTGGTATCCCACTTTGAATGTGTGTTGCCACCTGGCGGGAGGCTGTAATTGAATCTGAATCTGAAGAAACAGGGCTTACCCAGCAACCTCAGCACCTGAAACCCCTTGGGACACATGTGTCCCACTAATTGTTGTCAAAATTGTTGTCAATTGCTTCTGATTAGTTTGAACCTCTATAGGGGTTTCTGAGGAGCAACTGATGGGCTTGAACTGCCAACCCTGTGGTTAGGAGTCCAGTGTTTATCCTACAGCATCACACCAGGACTCCAATGATATTGTTACAAAGCTAAAAGCAAATATTGTTAACACCAACTACTCAATGTTTGCTCATATAAAAAATGAGGGCCTTGATTTAATTAAGGTTATTGGGAGATTGGATATAGAGGAATAGCTGGTGGTGATGGTGTGCTGTGGAGTCGGTTCTGACCCATAGCGATTCTGAGGCTGAAATCTTTACCGGAACAGAAAGCCTCATCTTTCTCCTGCGGAACTGCTGGTAGTTTCGAACTGCTGACCTTGAGGTTTGCAGCCTGACTCGTAACCCTACCAGAGCTCCTAAGAGGAATAATTAATACCTCAAAAATGTTTTCCTTCATTTTTTCCCAAGAATCCTTCCATTACTGAAAACACACAGTTTCAACAACAATAAAAATTCAAAGCTGAACATCATCGGGTCCTGAAAGGATCTGGCAGGGCATCAGCGTTGAGACCTCTTCTGGTTTCCTCAGAGCGCAGAGCACGCCCCCAGCTGCAGACCCACCAGGCAAGTCCGAGGGGTATCGCCCCCTCGGGAGACGGGACTCCACAGGCCTGTGACAGTCACGTGACCAGCTGCTTCCGACCATCCGGGAACACAGACTACACCGCGGTCACATGGTCTGAAATTGACAAGACCAAACACTGCGAATGCCAAGTAGGCACCGTCAAAACGTTACACCCAAACCCAATGTCATGGCGTAAGAGCAACCCTACTGGAGAGATCAGGATCGCCCCATAGGATTTCTAAATCTTTACAGAAGCAGACTGCCACACGTCTCCAGTGGAATGTTTGAAGGGATTGAACCGCTGGCCTTTAGGTTAGCCATTGTTGTTGTTAGGTGCCATCGAGTCGGTAATGACCCATAGCGACCTTATGCTTAATCCACTGCTCCACCACGTGTCTTTTCACAAACACTTTGCTGTGTTTGTTGTTAAGTGCTGTCAAGAGGATTTCTGAGGAGGGGATGGTGGGTTTGAACTCCCACAATTCCACACTCACTAACACCAGGAGAGTTTACTCTGCTTTAAAAGCATGCACAATTCGTGACTGCAAGTATATGATGAAGTGGAACGGATCTCAACGCCTGTCTGTGTTTATTAATCAAGGGGAGACTGAAAGGTTTACTTGGTTTTAAATAACACTGACAGCTGCCATCCTGTCCCTCCCCTCCCCCACAATCTGTCGGTATTTATACTTAGTCACTGTAGGAAGAATCGTGGGATTCAATATCCTGTTCTTTTTCTTTTCCTCTTTGGTGAAGTGTGAAGAGGGAAAAATTTGTTGATAGTTTCCTTTTGATTCCTTTTTAAGTGAAATCCAAATACGAACGTTGAGAACAATCTAAAACAGAAGTCCTTCTAAACCTGATTATACTACATTACTACAAATAAGTCCACCATCACAGACAGACTCTGGGCTGCTAATTGTGTTACTATGTCTGCCAGGTCAAAGAATGGATGTGACATGAAACCACCACCGTGGAGTCACTGCCAACTGAGAGAGGCCCAGCAAAGGCAGAGAAGCAGTGTACCACGGAGTTTCCGAGGCTGGAGACTCCTCATCTGTCTCCCACAGAGTAGCTGGTGAGTTCAAACAACCAATGCGTATCCCACTGTGTTGTCAGGACTTTTGGGTAGTAAAGGGTTCTTGAAGACTAAAGGTAGGGCTTCAGGGCCATGCAGAGGGCCTCAGTGAAGCACATGGCTGCTAACCAAAATGTTGATGGTTCAAACCCATCCAGACAGGCGCTGGATCACCAGCAAGGCCTGGTGATCGTCCAAAAAGTCAGTCATCAAAAAAGCCGCAGAGCACAGTTCTTCTCTGACACACACGGGGTTACCATAAGTAGGAGTTGACTCCATGGTCTTGAGTTTTCACAGGGTCCATCCTTAGATACAAGGATGCCAGTCTCTGATTAGCTGGGCAGGTGAGGCACCATGGAGTGCAGGCTGGAGCCACGTTGGATGCTGTGGGTAAAGATAATGTGAACCCTGCTTACTGACCTTGGAGCGCCTACAGGAAAACCAAATTCTTGGATAACGTGCTATGTCGGTTGTTAGATTTGCGTCACCTGTTAAGGACAGGTGGTGCAGTGGGTGAAGCATGGTGGTGGTTCAAATCACCAGGCCATGAGGCTATCTGCTCCCTTGGAAACTCCACAGGCACTGGGGCTCTGTCCTGTGGTGTCACTGAGTCAGGGTCCATGGCAGCGGGTCTGGAGAGAGGAAAGCTGGTGAGTCACTCTTCCAGGAGATGAAGTGGGAGGGGATGTCCAGCCCAGCTGTCCACCCCTGCTCACCTGGACAACAAACAGCGGTTGCTTAGCTTCCTGCTCCATTTTGCTCAGTGTCTTGCTCTACACAGTGCAGAGAGCTGTGCTAACCACACACAGAGGTCTCACACCACTGGAAACCCTTCACTGCATGGGCATAGGACCCCAATACCATTCTGTGGCTTCCAAGCCCACCATCTGGCCGCCGCCTCTTCTTCCAACCTCAGAGTGACCACCATGCTCCTGGGTCACTCACAGTCCAGCCGGCGGACTTTTTCTTCCTCCAGAACTGTCTCAGGCAATGCCAACCCCAAAGGCTTGTTCCAACCAAACATCCATCCTATGCCCACGAATCAAAACACAAACAAAAAAATCTACTTGCCATTGAGTCAACTCCATCCATAGTGACCGTGTAGGGCACAGTAGAACTGCCCCATAGGATTTCCAAGGCAGAAGTCTTTACAGAGACTCCTGGTGTGGCTCTGTAGGATAAGCAGGACTGCTAACCATAGGCCAGAGGTTCAAACCCACCAGCCACTCCTTAGAAACTCAACTGTTGTTACTAAGTACCATCGAGTCAGTTCTGACTCATAGCGAGCCTGTATATGGTTTCCAAGGAGTCACTGGTGAGTTTGTACCGCCAACCTTATTGTTCAAACCAACCTTGCAATTCAGTGCTTATCCTACGGTGCCACACAAGGACTCCTATACAGGGCCACTGTGAGTTGGAATCAACTCGATGGCACTTAACAACAACAACCTGCATCCTACCTCCAGAAGTTGGGTGAAAATAAAATCTGGACTGCACACTGAAACAGCGCCACACCAGGACTCCCCGTGGAGCATGTCTAATTGGTTACAAGCAATAACACTGCTCTTAAAAATCAGAAAGTCTGGATTTCATTGTGCCAACAACTATGAGTGGAGTCCGGTGGAATTTTCAAGCTGCTGCAGGTAAACAATGGAGGAAGAAAACAGCAAATCATCCATCTTCATGCCACTGGTGTAGAACAATCCATTTTATAGATAACTGAATCCACAAAGACATCAGCACTGAAGGGAACAAATTAGGACTGCCCCCCCCCCCCACACACACACATTCTACTTATGCGTCCTTAGGGGCAGCATGAGTTCTTGGTAGAGTCTGAGCATTTACGAAAGAGAGAACCAAGACTCCAAATGATAGAGGACATATTTATGCCCCAAATACCTAATTCCAACCTAGACCCTTTTATAACCTCATTCATGCCCCAGCAGAATTAGAGATTAAGGAGAGTCAGATCCACTTCTGTGGATGCATGGGTAGGGTCTAAAACGATTTTGCATCAAAGGAGATTTACATGATTAGATTATACCTTGAAATGCAAGGATGAAATGCTATGTAACTCTGCCATTTTGTTCATTTCCAGGATGGCTTCCTAGTAAATCCATTTTAATTTAGGAATACCATTATTAATTTATTTTTTCTCTTAGGTGTGTGTATCTTTGAATTTGTGTTACAATTCTGTTGTTAGGTGTTGTCGAGTCAGTACTAACTCACAGCCGCCCTGTAGAGGGTTTTCAAGGAGCAGCTGGTGGGTTTGAACTGTGGACCTTGTGGTTCAAACTGCCCATGAGGTCTTGTGCTGACCCTACGGCGCCACACCAGGACTCCATGGTACTATCGTAGACATCACCAAAAAGTGTAAAGGGTTAAGGTTGAATCCAAGATCAAAGGAAACAATGGTTAAGCCAACCTCTCCTTAACCCAATATAACAGTGGAACTGGGGAGATGCTTGGGACTCGCGGACACGTGAGTAACCAGACAAGTGATTTCTGACCCTCCCTGGATGTGACACTTGGCCCTGGCTCCTTCCTCACAGGGAAAATGGCAAGAGGGTTGCACAGGACTTAAGGGTGGGGACTCTCAATGGGCTGCCTTGTTGTCACTCCCCACACTAATCACCAGCTAGCTGCCTGCTAACCAAGTGGTTGGTGGTTCTAATCCACTCAGTGGTTCCATGAAAGGAAGTTCTGCGGGGTCTACTGTAACACTGCAGTCATGTAACAGCCCAGGGAGCAGAGTCCTGCCTGAAACTACAGGCACTGCTCTGAGTGGAATCAACCCAAGGACAATGTGGGTGTGCTTTGTGTCTCTGTCATTGGGGAGGGCAGCTGACACCTTGAGCCTGACCCCACAAGAACACAGGTACCAAGTTTCCCCATGGCTTGTTGTGTGGGAAAGACATACACCTTTGTGCCTATAAGCCACTGGGATTCGGGAACCATTTGTCACAGCTTTCCTGGCACTGACTGGTAGGTACCACAGCCACCCAGGCACTCAGGCTGATACTGGAGGGGAGTCCCTTAGTTGTGCACATAGTTAAGCATTCAACTGCTAACATACCGATTAGAGGTTCAAACCCACCCAGAGGCACCTCAGAAGAAAGGTCTAGCTATGCGCTTCTGAGAAAAACAGACGACCGTAGGAGCCCAGCCTGCTGCACACACACAGGACTGCCTGAGTCAGGATCAACTCCACGTGGGGGCTGCCTTGGTGTGTGGTGTGGGGGAGGGGAGGGGAGGGGGTGGGGGATGAGAGTGGGAAACAATTATTCCTCCTCACACATGGGCACACAGAACACGTCTGAACCCATCCTATTGTTGGCTGGGGTCTGTTTGGGTTTTTAACATTGATATAGAACACATATGAACATACACACGTTTTCTCCCGTAACTCCTCAAAAATTCTAGCTAAGTATTGTTCTTTTTATGTTGCTGACTCCTGGCCAACCTCTTGATATAATCTGAATGAAAATTATTTCTTTGGCAGGGACTCCCAACCTGAAGTTTCTTTACCTGAATTCATAATCACTTCAAGTCTTATTTTGCAGCACTGAAGAGGTTTCCATCTACTTATCTACATTCTATTAGCTAAGCAAAAATGCTCTTCAGGAATGTAACGCATTCCAGAGGAGGGATGAATAAATGTGCCCCCTCCCCAGCGCCAGTGCAGACCAGGACCTCTGCCTGCTATGGCAAGCTTCGGGGTGGCATCACAGCACGCCTCAAGTCTTGTCCATGAACAAACGTGGGTGCAGGCAGAGATGAGGAAGAGTGGTGTTTTCAAGTTCCCATGTTGTCTCTACTCATACAGCTGGGCTATCGCCTGTGGGTTAAATCACTGTTTGTTGTTGTTGGCATGTGCCCTTGAGTGGACTCAGGCAGACAGCTGCCCCATGTGCCAGAGAATTAAGGCTTTCAGAAGGAGCCCTGGTGGCTCTGTAGAATAAGTACTGGACCACAAGGTTACGCTTCAAGTCCACCAGCTGCCATATGGGAGAAAGACGAAACTTTCTGCTACTGAAAAGACTGACCACCTTGGAAGCCCTGTACAGACAGGGTCAAGGCTGTGACTCGGAACTGACTGAAAGGCAGTGGGCCTGGGAGGTTTCCGTGACTGCCGTTTGCCAGGGTTTTCTCCCAGGAAGTCGCAGGTGGGTTCGAACCACAGACCTTTCAGTTGGCAGCTGAGTGCTTAACCACAGCACCACCAGCGGTCCATTTTCCACGAGGCTCCTGTGACAATGAGAGCATCAGACAAGGGGATGGTGTCAAAGATAAAAAAAAAACCCAAAACTTATGCCTTAGAATTGGTTCCACTCACAGCAGCCCTATGCGTGTGGCACTGTAGGATAAAACACTAGACTGCTTCGTCAGTTCAAAGCCCCCAGTTACTCCTCAGAAACCAGACACAATGTTACCAGGAGACGGAACAAGGTGTCCTAGTGTGGTGCTACAAGGATAATGCACTGGACCATAAGGTCGGTGGTTCAAACTCACCAGCAGCTCCTTGGAAACACAAACAGGGTTGATACAAGTCAGAAACGACACTTAACAACAACATGAGTCAGAACAGACTCCATGGCACTTAACAACAACAACATAACAACTCTATAGTAGAACTGTCTAAAGGGTTTCCGAGGTTGTCACCTTTACAATCCCTGACAGGCACTGGGCAGCCAGTAAGCATGCACGAGCTTACCTGTGCTGACTCCCACATCTGTAGTGAGCGCTTTCACAAGTTCTCACCACATCAAAGGTTCTGCTTCTATGGATGGCTGCATCTGTCTCTCTGTCCCAGCCCCACAGCTTCTCCCTACAGAGCCCAAGCCTCTTTTCAAACTCACAACCCCTGACAGGGGCAGAAGGGTCTCACTGTTAAGTTCTGATCTACAAACCAAATGTCAGCAGTTCAAACCCACCATCCACTCTGCAGGAGAAAGATGGGGCAGTCTGTTTCTGTGAAGGTTTACAGTCTTGGAAGCCCTGTGCAGTGGTTCTTACGCTGTCTTAATGGGTTACTATGAGTTGGAATTGACTTGAGAGCAGTGGTTAGTTGGGTGGGTGCACAGTAGAGAGTATCCAGTAAGGAAGGGGAGCACAGGGGTATGTTGACACCCCCGTGAATGCTCCCTAGATTAGAGGGTAAGCAGAAAGAAGCCTGTGCTAATTGGAGACTCCCCTGCCACTTCTCACCAAATGGTCTAACCCATTCGACTAATCTTTACAATCAGAACTCTCCCAGGAAGTAAAGCACCCATCCACCCACCAATTGTCCTTTGGAATTGACTGACTTCACAACGACATATCAAACAAGGGACAAATTTCTAAAATCTATAGCTCTGATAGGGTAATGGTTATGCATCGGGCTGCTAACCTCAAGGTCGGCAATTCTAAACTACCAGCGGTACTGTGGGAGAAAGATGAGGCAGTCTGCTCCCATAAAGATTTACAGACTCGGAAACCCTATGTAGGGACACTGTGAGTCGGAACTGACTCCATGGTATTTAACAACAACAACAACAACATAGGAAACTACAACACCTCTACAAGAAACAGACAAGTAACCCAATTAAAAAATGGGCATAGGAAATGAACAGACACTTCACTAAGGAAGACATTTGGTCAGCCAACAGACATGAAGAAATGTTCACAACCATCACCCATTGCTGTTGTTGTTAGTTGCCATTGAATTGGTACCGACTCATGGCAACCCTGTGTACAACAGAACAAAACACTGCCTGGCCCTGGGCCAACCTCACAAGTGTTGTCACGCTTGAGCCCATTGATGTTGCCACTTTGTCAATCCATCTCCCTGGAGGTCTTTCTCTTTTTCTCTGACCCTCCATCTTACCAAACATTATATCTTTCTTCAGTGACTGGTCCCTCCTGACAATAGGTCCGAAGTATGAGAGATGAAGTTTGGCTATCCTGGCCTCCAAAAAGCACGTCAGAGAGATGCAAATAAAAAAACCAATGAGATACCATCTTACACCAGCAATGACAGTGAAGTTCAAAAATACAGAGGAGAGTAAATGCTGGCCAGGATGTGGAGAGACTGGGACCCTCCTACATTGCTGGTGGGAATGCAAAATAGTCCAACCACTCTGAAAAACAGTATGGCGCTTCCTCAGAAAGTTGGAAATAGAAATGTAATACGATCCAGCAATTCCTCTACTTAGTATATATCCACAAAAATACAAGCCATAACACGAGTAGATAAATGCACACCAATGTTCATAGCAGCACTATTCACAACAGCAAAAAGATGGAGACAGCCTAAGTGCCCATCAATGGAAGAATGGCTAAACATTTTCAAGGTTCATTCATTTAGCAACATGTGTGAGAACTTTGTTTTTCTACATAGTGAAGTATTGTTCTATTGCATGAGATACCACACGGTGTTTATTCATTCATTGGCTGGTGGTCACTTGGGCTGTTTTCACCTTCTGCCCATTGTCAGCAGTGCTGGTATGGGCATCCGTGGACATATGTGTATTTGCACCATTGCTTCCAAATCTCTTGGGTAAATATCTAAGAGTGGAACTCTGGGTCCCATTGTAGTTCTATATTGAACTTATTGAGGAACCATCCAAGTCTTTCCCACAGGGGTTGTACCATTTTTAATTCCCATTAGAAATGAAGGCGGGTCTCAATTTCTCCACCTCACCAACACTGTTCTTGTTGTCTCAGTTACCCTAACAGAAGTGAAATGGTACCTCATTGTGGCTCAGGTTGCTGTCTGCCTAATGGCTAACGCCGAGCACCTCTTCCTAAGCTCACTGTCCACCCGAATGGCTACTTTGGTGAAACTAAAGTTTCATCAAATTAAATGGCTACTTTTTATCAAGTCCTTGGTCCATTTCCTGATTGAATTATTAGTCTTTTGGTTGATCACTTGGTGCTTGGCATTCTAAAGCTTGGGTCTACGTGTCCTCTGGAATCCCTGGTGGTGTGCGTAAGTAACACACTCAGGCGCTAACTCAAGGTTGCAGGTGTGCATCTACTCAGAGGTGCATCAGAAGAAAGGCTTGGTAACGTTTATTAAAAAGTCAGCCATTGACAATGTACAACTGGAGGAAGGTTGGCAGAGGAGAGATGGGGGTGGCCGGAGACACAGGGAGGAATGCAGTGGTTGAAGTAAGTAGAGGTAAATGCTGTTAACTGTTGGTGAATGGAGGGGATTGTAACCATGTAATTAAGCAAAGTATATGGTTTGTTGAATGTAAAACTGATGATCTGCTATGTAAACCTTCCCTCAATTCACAATAAAAAGTTAAAAAAATAAAATCATTCATTGAAAATCCTGTGGAGCACAGTTCTACCGTGACACACGTGGGGTCACCAGGAGTCAAAGTTGACTCAAAGGCAAGTAGTGAAGTGATATACAATTGCCATGGATGCATTCTCACTCTCCTCCACTAGGTTCCCTAAAGAGTCAAGACAAGCATTCATTCCATCCATCCATCCATCCATCCATCCATCCATCCATCCATCCATCCACTCAACCATCCATCCATCCATCCACTCAACCATCCATCCATCCATCCATCAGTACACATTTAGTGAATCCTGAGAGTCCCTAGGGCAGGAGTGTAAAAGGTTAACATGCTAGGCACTAACAGAAAGGTGGGAGCTGGTTCAAAGCCACTCAGAGGTGCCTTTGAAGAAAACTCTGGTGATCCATGTCCAAAATATCAGCCACTGAAACTTCTGTGGAGCACAGTTCTCCTTGGACACACAGGGGCCAACCATGATTCAGGATCAATTCAATGGTAACTATTTTACTGATTTATTTTTATATAGATTTAGTCTCTGGTCTGGTACCCAAGCTTCTTCATCTCACTGTAAAGATGCTCTGCCTTGAAAATGGTCATACAAATGCAGAAAACAGATGGGTCTGCAAGACCTTCTGTCAGTTACTTCCAATTACCCAGCTTCCTATTAATAGCACACAGCAATTAATCACCAAAGGTGTTTATCATCTTAGAAGAAAGGGCTTCTGCGGAAGAATCTTGTTCTTCACCGATTCTCTCCTTTGCCAATCTCCCCGGTAGTTAAGAATCCAGATCTCAGTCTCCACCCTCAGCCTCCGTCTATTTTTAGCAAAAACAAAAAAGAACCATGAAGCCAAGCAACCTTTCTCCAACACTTTGGTTAACCAAAGGGAATGCTATTTCATGACGACTTTACAACTTCCAGATGTGGTCACTAGTAGGCCAGACCGTTTTTCTCTGTCACCTGAGTCATTCAAGCCTCCCCTGAGTTTACACAGCTGAAGTGAAAAGTTCAGAAGAAGTCATAACAATGACTAATATGCATGGAGAGCAATCCAAACGCAGCCTTGGCACTCAGCACTTACATCACTTCTGTTTGAGGCACAATCAACTGCAAAGTGATTTCTGGAAAACGGTACAAAACTTCCCAGAACAAGGCTGCAACACAATTCCTCCCAGTTACATAGTGACGGCATGTTCTCACTGTATCAGGCGTCGAGCCCCTAAATCAAGCCAATTGTGGAGCCCAGAATGTTAACTGTCTTTCCAGTGAAGGGTTTGCAATATTGAAAGATTCTAGTCCTGGTGTGGCATTGCGGGTTAATGTGCTGGACTGTAAGGTCAGTTTGAACAAGGCCGGCGGGTCAAGCTCACCAGCCACTCCCCAGAAACCCTATGAGTCAGAACCGACTCGATGGCACTTAACAACAATGGATAAAATACTGAATGATGCAGAAAGCATCAGAAGATGGAAGGAATACACAGAGTTTTTGTACCCAAATAAAATGACTAATGTTCAACCATTTCATGATAGCATATGATCAAGAACCAGCGATACTGAAGGAAGAAGTCCAAGGTGCGCTGAAGGCTTTGGCAAAGAACAAGGCTCCAGGGACTGATGGAATACAAATTGAAATCTTTCAACACATTGATGCAGTACTGGAGGCACTCACTCATCTATGCTAAGAAATCTGGAGGACAGTTATCTGGCCAAGTGATTCGAAGAGATCCGCATTTGTGCCCATTCCACAGAGAGTACAGAGATCACTGTTAATACAGCATGCAAGTAAAATTTGGCTAAAGATCATTTTAAAATGGTTGCAACAATACAACAATAAGGAACTGCCAGAAATTCAAGACAGATTCAGAAGAGGATGTAGAATGGGATACCATTGTTGACGTCAGGTGGATCTTGGATGAAAGCAGAGAATACCAGAAAGAGAACCTGTAATTTATTTGACTGTGCAAAGACTTTTGACTGACAAATTATCGATCATGACAAATTATAGATAAGATGGAGAAGAATGGATATTCCAGAACATTTAATTATGCTCACGAGGAACTTCTACATGGGCCCAGAGGCAGTTGTTGGATAAAACAGAACAGTGAACACTGAATAGTTTAAAATTAGGAAAGGTGTGCGCCAGGGTTGTATTCTTTCACATAGCTATTCAATTTGTATGCTGAGCAAATAATCTGAGAAACTGGATTATATGAAGAAGAACGTGGCATCAGGATTGTAGAAGACTCAGTAACAACCTGTGATACGCAGATATTACAAATTTGCATATTGGAGGTGAAGAGGACTTGAAATACTTATCAATAAAGATCAAAGACTACAGCCTTCCACACAGATTGCACTTTAATACAAAGAAAAAAAAAATCCTCATAACATCATGGTAAATGGAGTAAAGATTGAAGTTCAAAGACTTCATTTTTCTTGGATCCACAATTAACTCTCATGGAAGCAGCAGTCAAGAAACCAAATGACATATTGCATTAGGCAAATCTGCTGCACAAGAACTCTTCCAAGTGTTCAAGAGCAAAGACGTCAGCTTGAGGACTAAGGTGTGCCTGACCCAAGTCATGGTATTTTCAATAACCTCAGATGCATGTGAAAGTTGGACAGTGAATAAGGAAGACTGAAGAAGAATTGATGCATTTGAGTTACGGTGTTGGAGGAGAATATTAAAGGTAGTATGGACTGCCAAAAAAAAACAAACAAATCTGTGTTGGAAGCAGTGCAGTCTGAATGTTCCTTAGGAGCCAGGATGGCCAGACTTTGTCTCTTACATACTTCAGACATATTGTCAGGAAGGACCAGTCCCTGGAGAAGGACATCATGCTTGGTACAGTGGAAGGTCAGCAAAAAAGAAGAAGAGCCCCAACGAGGTAAATTTGACATAGCGCCAGAAGCAATGGGCTCAAACGTAACAACAGCTGTGAGGACGGTGCAGGCTGTGTATACAGGGTCAATGTGAGTCAGAGCCGGCTCAACATCACCTAACAACAAGTGACAGAGAGTAATCTAAGTAAAGGTTTGATCCCAAGCCTTATCATACAAGGCTACTGCTAATAAAGACATTCCCTTTTAAACAAGGGAGATGGAATGAAAGTCTAATAAATAATATTTTAGGGTTATCACCAGTATTTGCAGGTCCCTGACTAATGAGACTGTTTGGCACTTAACTCCTAACCAGAGCAAAAGGTAAGTGCTTTGAACTCACCCAGAAGAAAGGTTTGAAGATCTACTTTCCTAAAGACTGTAGCCAAGAAAACTGCACACATGCGGTCATCATGAGTTGGAATCTACCTGAAGGCAGCAAGTTGTGGAACTTTGATCACAATAGTTCCTGATTACAGGAAATGCATTGGTATGTCCTTGTTGAGAATGTTGTTACTAGAAGCAGACTTGAACCAGAAGATCTAAGGAATTATCCTCTGTCTCATTGTGTTCTCACGATTCCTGGTTCAGCAAGGATTTAATGATTCTCATGAAAGTCAATCCTTACAGAATCATATGGAAGAAGGTCCAAGGCACCAGCTCAGTGAGAAACTCCTTTAATAACAGGCCTGACAGATGAACACCTTGTCCTTGTCTATCCACCCGCTGTGAGGCAGACCGGGCGTGTTGGCAATTGTCGCATGGTTTGAAAGTTCTAGCCATTGGTAACTGGTCCATATGGTTTCTTAACACCATCTCCTGGTGTGTCCCCCAAGGTACACTGTTAGTTCTGGAGAATGAGTTTTCCAGAACATTGTCTGTGCTCCTGAGGAACGTGCACATTTTAGCTATAGTTTGTCATGATTCGCACTATCAAAAGCCTTTCCACGTCCACCTGTGGGTCCTCCCAAGGTGTCCACTTCCTTTGTTCAGCGACCTTCCCCTCCCCACTCCATCCCACCTTCTGTTGGGATTATCTGTACTGCTCAATGGGAATTTCACTTCCTGGTCTTCTATTCAAGTTTGGGTTCCTTATAATGCGATTATATCTACCTGGTTTAAAATTATGCCAAAAGGCTTTCTGGGAATTGTACTTTGTAAAGGAACACACCTTGTTAAACTCAGCAACCCCCCTTTTATTCATAAAATGTACTTGAATGCAACAAACTGCATTGAGAATCCACATGCAAATAACTCTTAATTGTTGCTACAAATTCTAGTGGCATTCCCGTGGAACATTCCAGATGAGCTGCTCTGTGTGCAAATCTGAAGTCCCTACCATGAACTAGCACACGGGAGAGGCTGTCTCCAACACTCCATCCCTGCATCCTTCGCAGGCACGATTCCCAGCTAGACCTAGCAGGTGGCTGAGATGGAGGAAACAGAGACGCTCCCTCATCAGGTTTAGGAAGCCTCTCAGTCAGGTAACACAATTCCTCGCAACTGACCCGGATTCTTACCTGCACCAAGAACTCCATCTCTTCTGAGAGATTTTGATGCATGAGCAATTGCGGAAAATCTCTGCAACTCCACAACAAAGCCAACACTCCTTATTTAGCTGTGAGATATTTCAAAGCACAGACAAGGACGGAAGGTAACAATGCACACACACAAGTGTGCACACAGCTCACATATACAAGTGCGACACTGGCCGCATAGCCATCAGACCTTCTGGAAGCATTGCACTGTGTGGCAGAAGTCCTTTGCCCACTCGGGCCCTGTGTCCCTTCCCTCCACCGGGGTGACCACTCTTTGACCAATTGGTTATTTTTGTCTTTTCTCACAAGAGTCGTAATTCATTCCGCATGTGCACAAACAAGACATGGTATCGGGGAGGCTGTTAAAGACTGTGTGCTGTTAAGTGAGGTCGAGTTGGTTCCAACTCATAGTGACCCTGTCCAGGGTTTCTGAGGAGTGGCTGGTGAGTTAAACCAAGCTGGCGGTCCAGTGTGTATCCTACAGCACCACACCAGGGCTCCAAAGCATATATAAATGCTGCCATTTTGCAAATGTCACTCTGTGACTTTAATATAAATTTTAAACATATCTCAATGTATACTTAATATCTTTTGTTGTTGTTAGGTGACGTCGAGTTGATTCCGACTCAGCGACCCTGTGGACAACAGAAGAAAGAACTGCCTGGGCTTGTCCTGTCCTCAGAGCTGTTGCAAAGTCTGAATCCACTACGACAGACACTATGTCAATCCATCAGGTTGAGGGTCTTGCTCTTTTTCACAGACCCTCTGCTTTACCCAGCATGATGGGCTTGTCCAGGGACTGGTCCCTCCTGACAACATGTCCAAAGTTCGTGAGATCAAGTCTTCACTGTATGTACTTAACACATACTTCAGATTGAATTGTGTCCCTCCAAAATATATGTGTTGGAATTCTTACATCTATACCTGTGGGTGATGATGTAATCACCTCCCCTAATGCAATCCAACACGTTCATGAGGTCAGATCCCTGTAGGGTGCATCCTAAATCTAATCACTTCTGAGTTATAAGAAGAGCAGATTAGGTATGCAAAGGGTAAGACAAATGTCCTGTGATGACCACCTCTGAGCCCAGGAATCGAGATATGCCAGAGATTACCAAAAAGGAGTCCTGGTGTGGCGCTGTGGGTTAAAGCACCAGACCACAAGGCTGGTATGGACCACAGGGTCAGCAGTTCAAACTCACCAACCATTCCTAGGAAACCCCACACAGGGTCGCTATGAGTTAGAACTGACTCGAAGACACTTAACAACAACAACCAAAAAGGACCCGGACTTTGACTTCAAGGTTCTGTTCTTTAAAGCAGCCCCCTTGTGGTATTTGTGTTATGGTAACCTCAGGGACTACAACGGTATACGAGACAGACTGAGCATAGGTTATAGACAGGTAGGTCTGAGGGTGTACGTAGGTCTCAGGGTGTAAGAAGCTACGAGGGTGTAGGTCTGAGGGTGTACATGGATCTGAGGATGTATGTAGGGCTGAGGGTGCATGTAGGTATAAGGCTATAGGTCTGAGAGTGTACGTAGGCATGAAGGTATAGGTACCCACTTGAGCTGGCCACAGCTGACACATATGCTCTTCTGTCACTGGAACTGGACTTCCTTTGGTCTGCTTCTGGGTTCAGTACCATCACAAATAGTGTTGTCCTAGGTTTCCTGTGCGCTCCCCTTGGGACATGCTTGAGGGGCCTCTAGGGGGATACACCTGGAATAGTAACTTCACCTTGGGGTTTCCATGCACATGCAGTGAACGTTGGGCATTTCCCCGTGTCTGATACGATCGATAACTCAGCGATTAAAAAGACCTACTTTCTGCAGGACTGAGGCATCACAAGGACATCTCCCTTCAATTCTAACATCTTGACGCTGAAAGTGCTTTTGTCATGACCGTGGTTTTATTATGAAAACCATAAACAGTGGTAGTTGATGGCAAAGTGTGGTCTGCAGGACCATGAAGCCTGGGTCAGAACAATGGGCAGCCCTGGAGTCCTGCAGGACTCCACTTTCCTCACAGTGAGAACTTTACTCCTCATGTTCTCTCCTGACCAAATCTCACTCACAACTCAACCATCGCTAAGAAAAGACTTCCTTTCCGGAGGTGCTGAGATGCAGCAAAAAAACTTTCTGCTGGTTCTGAACATGTTTAGCCTCTGCTCAATGGTCTCCAGCACTCTCTCCTTAGATAACGTGACCTTTCACAGTGGTTTGAAGCAAAGTTTGGACAACTGAATTCATGGTCAAACCCAAGAGGCCAGCTCACCCCAGGACTGTCTCGGGGACAACTAGAGCTACTCCAAAGAGCTCCATCTCTCTGTGTTCTTGGCTTCTCCCCTGCAGGCCCCTGCAATCCCCTTCACCCATCCCTGTGATTAAAACCTTGCAAAGACCCCCTGTGAAGAATACAAATCCTTGGATGTCTGCCCAGTTCATAAGAAAACTGTAAATGCTCTTGTGAAATAACCAAACTAATTAACCCCCTGCAATCTGAGAAGACTAAGTACTCCAGGGCAGAGACTCACACATTTCACATGACTGGAGGAAGCACCTAATCTGTCTCCAGTGCCGACCTTCAGTGCAGAGATGGTTAGAAAGTCAGGAGAAGGAAGAGTGCAGCTCAGAGAAGGAAAAATCTTGTAGTCTGAGATGGTCATGGAAGGAGACATCAAACTTCTCCAAGCTGGAGGGCAACCCAACAGTGTGTGAAGGTGTGGGGTGCCTCCGGGAGAGGGCTCTGAGAATGTACTCTCTCACTGAAGGGACCTCAGGAGTCCTGGGATCTGGGGTATTGACACATTCTCGTACCGGTCCTTGTCATCACCGTCCTCATCCTTCATCATTGGTTTGCTCTCATCTGGGATTCATTTGTCAACCACACTCAAGAAAACAGTTCTTCCCCCTCAGCCCTTCCCGAATGTGGGTGTCTGAAGTGTCCTCAGTTTACACCTGCTCCCCTCTGGAGCTATGTTGTCATGATTCGCACCCAGGCCAGCTTGTGTCTGTCAGGAGACCGATGGAGCAGGGAGCTGGCTCTTCCCCAGGGCACACTTCAAGCAGCCTGGCAGCTGAGAGCAGAGATACTGGTTCTTCTCACGGGTCACAGAGATCGCTCTGCGCAGTCTAGTCCTGAGCGCCTGTGAAGGGCTCCTGGGAAACCTTCAGGTGGGGCTCACAGCACTCATTCGCTCAGAAGGTGACGTTCCCCACGCCAAGGCGCCCTGTGACACCTGGTCTACGCATGGGTGCCATCTCTGCCCAGATGTTCAGCATTCCTTGATGGAATGTGTCCTCTGGCCAATTGGTTTTACTGGCTCCCCCATGAGAAACGAGTCATCGTTGGTAAAGTAGAGGCTCCGTGACAACAGAGGGACCCTCTTGCAGATTGTTGTTGTTGTTGTCAGGTGCCATCGAGTCGGAACCAACTCATAGGGACCCCATGCACAGCAGAACGAAACAATGTCCGATCCTGGGCAACCTCACTACCGCCGTCACACTTGACGCCATCAATGATGCCACCTGGCTGATACATCTCGTTGGGGGTCTTCCTCTTTTTCTCTGACCCTCCATCTTACCCAGCATGACATCCTTCTCCAGCGACTGTTCTCTCCGGACAATGTGTCCAAAGTAGGAGAGACGAAGCTTAGCCATCTTGGCCTCCAAGGAGCACTCTGGTTGTACTTCTTCCAAAACAGATCTATTGGTTCTTTTGGCAGTCCACGGCACTTGATGGATGGACAGAAACCAACCAGAGATCCTGAGGAGGGATGCACGCTTCCTACTGTGACATGCGGGGTTGCCAAGAGTTGGAGCCGACACAAAGGCAATTCTGAGCACCCCAATGAACTCACACCTCTGAGCCCACAGGTTACCTGGATGTGTTCATGGTGCCAGCGAACATACTTTGAGTCTTACAAAAAGGGGCAGTTGAATTTTCAAGATATCAAATTCATTTGCCTGGACTCTAAATGCTCTGTTGTCGTTGTTATAAATGCTGTTCATTGAGTTGGTTCTGACTCAAGCAACCCTGTATAGCGTTTCTGAGGAAGAGCTGGTGGGTTTCAGCCACCAATCTCTCGGTTGTCAGTCCAGTGCGTATCCAACAGTGTCACCTGTTGTACAGTGTTGTCAAGTCAGCTCCAACTCGTAGCCACCTGGTACAGGGTTTCTGAGGAGCAGCTGTTGAGTCTGAATCTCGGACTTTGTGGTTCAAAGCAATCTTGCAATCCAGTGCTTTATGCTACAGCGCCACACCAGGACCCCTTAAATGCTTTGTTGTTGCTTATTCCGGACTTTTTGAACCAAGTGGATTATTGTTGTTGTTGGTATGTGCCGTGGAGTCAGTTCTGACTCATAACAACCCTGTACAGGGTTTCTGAGGCTGTAAATCTTTACTGGAGCAGAAAGCCTCATCTTTCTCCTGAGGTAGTTTCGAACTGCTGACTGTGAGGTTAGCAGCCTGATTTGCAACCACTACATTACCAGAGCTCCTTATAACTACCCTCAGTTCCCCGTGGACCAGATACGCCGTGACTTTAATTGCTGTATGGCACCCACTGACTCCGTCGGCCTGGCCGTTAGGGGAAGAATCAGTATAAATACACTGATATTTGTCAACAGGCACGCTCCCCTCCGGAGTCGTCCAAGTAAGTACTCATGCTGAACAACGTGGACCCATGATGCTGGGGAGTAGTCAGGTACGTGGGGTCTCGTTAGCTTCGTGAAGCAGTAGTGCTGTTGTCAGGGTTATTAATGTTGTTGTTGTTGTTGTTAAGTGCCGTAGAGTCGGTTCCGACCCATAGCGACCCTGTATAGGGTTTCCGAGGGTATAAATCTTTACGGGAGTAGAAAGCCTGATCTTTCTCCCGCGGAGTGACTGGTAGTTTCGAACCGCTGACCTTAAGGTTCGCAGCCCGATTCGTAACCACTACGCTACCAGAGCTCCTGGTCAATCTACTGAGTGGTCTTTGAGGTTTTCACAGAAGCTGAAGGCTCAGACACTTCCCTACACAGCTTGTTTCCACTGGCAAGGGAAGCAGGGTCAGTTCCCTATTGCACTTTCTTGGCTGTTGTGTGATCTCTTGTGTGACTCCAGGAACCCACGTCCCATTTCTACAGCACATTGCATGCTCCCTGTGGGCAGCACCCACGTCATGGAGCCTCTCTGAGCCTCAGCACTAGATGGGCCGAGACCTGGAGAAACAGCTTCCTGTTAGCTCTGCCTCACTCAGAAAATGTCTGAGCATCTACTGTGCACCGTGAGCAAGGCATAGGGCCATGAGCTTAACACCTGTATTCATGCTCACAGAACACCCTTTCTGGTGGAGGAAGATAGAGAGATGATAGATAGGTAGATGGATAAGTAGATGATAGGTAGGTTGGGTCGATAGATAGATAGATGATAGGTAGGTTGGTAGATGATAGAAAGACAGACAGATGGATCAATAGATCGATAGATCAACAGATGTTAGGCAGGTAGGCAGGTAGATTATAGAAAGACAGACAGATGTATAGATTGATTGATAGATGTTAGGTAGGTAGATAGATAGGTGATAGAAAGACAGATGATAGATCAATTGATGGCTGGGTAGACAGATGATAGAAAGACAGACAGATGTATTGATACAATGATAGATGTTAGGTAGATAGCTAGCTAGCTAGATAGATAGATAGATAGACGATAGAAAACAGACAGATGGATAGATGATTGATAGATGGATAGATACATAGATAGATGACAGAAAGACTGATAGATAACTAGATTAATAGATAGGTCATAGGTAGAGGATACATAGTGCTGCAGTTCTCCAGCGCTGCTATAACAGAAACCCCACAGTTAGAAGCCACATGTCTGAATTCACACTGCTGGCTCTCTCCCCATCGGCTCTAGAGGAGGGTCCTTGCCGTTCCTGGTGGTCTTATTTGTACACTGTGTCCCTTCCCTTGTCTCTGAACCTGTCTTTCTGGCTCCTTCATATCTCAAAACAGACACTCTCAAGACATACCCCACAAGGATCCTGCCTCCTTCACATAACAAAGACAACACATTCCCAAATGGGACCACAGATGGAGAGATTAGGAGTTATAACAGATTTTGGGGGGACTCAGTTCAATCTATAGCAGATAGATAGATAAATGAGCAGAGAGGCAGACAGACAGATTGATAGCGCTAGCTTCCATTGAGTCAAATCCAGCTCATGGTGACCTCATGACAAAACACTGCCAGGCCCTAGTTGCTGCAGTACTGTGTCGACCCATGTCCCCTAGGGTCTCCCGAGGGCCTCCCTCACCCTCACAGCTTTCTGCATCACCAAAGACGATGTCATCTGCTTACAGCTGCCTTCTCCTGATGTCACACCCAAAGCAAGTGAGTCCGACAATGCTCATGTGTGATCCACAGGGATTCATAGACACATGTTCAGAATCATATGGCCAGGCCTTTCTTCCACATCTGTCTTCATCCATAAGTTCTGCTTATCTGTCCCTCATGGGTGACCCTGCTGGTATTTGCAATACTGGGGCATAGCTTTCAGCATCACAGCCACAAGCAAGCCACCCCAATATGACAGACTGACAGACAAGAGAAGGCAAACCACAGTGTGCACACACACACACACACACACACACACACGGGGAGAAGGCCAATCAGTGCTGGGAAGAACACACAATGGGGGCCAAGGACGCCCACCTTTAGATAACAGACATCCGGGCTGTCCAGTCCTCAGAGGGTCAGTCAGCCTCACTCATCCTCCTCCCATCCTCGGCTGGCCTCTGTGACCTCCATCAGTCACCAGGGCTGCACCCGACCCCCACCTCCAAGCCAGGCAGGCCACAGACAACCATGGAAGCCTTGGAACCGCCAGAAGCATGTTTTCACAGCAGGCCTCCCAGACAGCCCAGAGTTTAATTTTCAGCGGCTCTGATGCAGGGGTAATAAACTTTACATTATTGTGCAGTTCAACTGAAATATCAACGTGGGACTTGGGTGGAGGCGTGCACAGCGCTTTGTAGGCACCAAACTGGGCTCTGCTCACTGTGGGGCCAAGGGAAGTCATGCTTTTGAGGGTCCTGGTTGTAGGGCTCAGCCATCTCTTTCCAGCACTCCCCACCCCTTAGACCGGACGCCTAGATAATTCTGCCCCAGGGCAGGTCCATGCATTTATCACCTCCTTTAACCTGCCTGCTGCTGGGCAGCTCTGTCCACTTCACCCATTCCCCCAGTCAGCGACTGGAACGGTTCATCAAGCTCACCCCACACACCCAGGGATGTGGAGAAGAGACCCCTACCCTCTCCCTGCCCTGTGGGTACCCAGTGTGATACAAGCCCACCTCCATTCCTTGTCTTTACTGGGGTTGCTGGAATGATTCTAAAAACAGGCCCCTGTTCCAATAAGGAGGGGCAGGGGGTCAGCAGCCCAGGGGTAATGCATAACGCCAAGTCTACGAAATAGAGAAGTCACACAAGGTGTTCGAGGGGAAGAGAAAGCTTGGCCCTAGGACACAGCTTACTGTGGGTCACGTGAAAGGACAGGAACCCCAAACCCCAGCAGGGCAGAGAACTGTCCCCGATAGACTTTTCATGAGACTGCTGGACTTCTTGGGGAAAGGCCTCAGAGTCCCCACAAGACACAGCTGGCTCTGAGTCCATTAGCCCAGACACCCTGGTACCCAGATGGAAGTGAGATTTTCTTCCTGCAGATACCTGCCAATGACCGGTCTGCACTCCAACTTGCTTTGTCACTGAGCTGAGAGCAGTCCCCGGGTCAGAAAGACCGTCCCCACCATTTAGTAGGGACACTGGATCCTTCTGTGTCTAGTTTATCATCCTGACGAGGTCTTCACCACCACTCAGCACTTGCTTGGTGCCTGCTCTGAAGTCACACAGCAGAAGGGCACAGTTTACATTTCACCAACCCCAGATGAGGGTCCCAACCTCCCTGTATGCTTGCCAACACTTGTGAGCTCTGCTATGTTTGATTTTTTCCATGTTAGCCATTTGCTGTGTGCGAAGACTATCTCCCTGGATGACTGATGACATCAAAACCAGAACCCAGAGATTCTCCTCCGTGTTCCTCACCTGCCTGCTGTGTGTCAGGACTGAGGACCACAACCCGGGCTCCCTCCCAGGCCACTGGGAAGGGACACAGCACCGGCAGCTGAACTGTGAATCTGGCCGATGGTCAGCAGAGAGCTGGGCTGTGGAGAAATTTCTCAGGTGGTGTGGGGGTCTGCAATGGGCTGAACTACCTCGTGTGGCTTTTCTGTGTAACTCGACTAATGTTCAGAAGTATACGGCTCGCCCTTTCTTCCTACTCTGACTTCATCTGTAAGTTACACTTCCGCGTAACTCCCACCAAACAAAGCATTGCTGTGTTTTCCCCGATGGGTCGGAATGAGAGAAAGTGGGAAAAAATACTGAGAGGGTGATAGGGTTCGGTCAGGAGAGACTGTTGTAGGGTTGGTTGTGAAGACTTGGAACACTGATGGGTAAAAATGAGCCATTTCAGAAGACGGTGGGTGAATCTCATTACCAACAAAGAAGTATCAGCAGTAGGACGTGTTCTTTGGACCTTGAGCTCCTGTGTATTGAACCTCCTCAACCCAGGGACACTGGAGGAGGGACAGAGGGGCAGCAGTGGCAGAGCCAAGAGCCAGGGCACAGAAGGAGCAGTGGACTTCTCAGGCCATGGGGTAAGTTGAGCTGACTGACTTGGGGCAGGAGGTTCACTTTATTGGGACACTAGTCTTGCTGACCCATGGAGCTAGAGCTGAGGCCTTCCTTCTGGCTTATGCTGTAACATCCATTAGCAGCTCTAACATTGCCAGTGCCCGGCAGAGGCCAGGCTCGGGGGCCGAGGGCCAGAGCGAGGCCTGCCTGTGGGCACAGCTGAGGACATGCTGTCCTGACTGGACACACTTCTGATCCTGAATTGTACACTGGCGCTCTGGTAGCGTAGTGGTTACGAATTGGGCTGTGAACCTCAGGGTCAGCAGTTCGAAACTACCAGCTGTTCTGCAGGAGAAAGATGAGGCTTTCTGCTCCCATAAGATTTACAGCCTCGGAAACCCTGTACAGGGGCGCTATGAGTTGGAACCGACTCCACGGCACATAACAACAACAACAACCTCCCTAAAGAACCCCATGACTGTGAGTGTCTGAATTCTGCGTGGCTGAGACCCCAGCTGAGAAGTACAGTCTGCTGTGGGCTGATGCTGCAGTCTGGCTGAGTGCAGAGAGCAGGGCTGGCCAGTCTGAGGAGGTGGCATCGAGGCTGAGATGTAGCCATGGCCAGATCAAGGGATCATTTCAGCAGATGCTGCTGCCTGGACACATGTGAGGAACAGAAGGCAGGCGTGGGGGACCCACGAACGGACTGAGAGGTTGTTTGAGGGACAGCCTCTTGCATTCCAGCGGAGGTCTGAACACAGTGGGGTGGGTAGAGGAAATAATATTTGACTCATGGGTTTTGTTGTTTTAGAATCCTCTGCTTTTGTGCTCTTTAGAAAACCATCTATATGGGAATTGACAACAGAAACTCAACAAGTTATGTGTGCTTCTTGGGGAGAAGGGGAGGTTGTTGCTTTTGTTAAGCACCGTTGAGTTACTTCTGACTCACGGCCACCCTATATAAGGCGTGTAAAGCTGCACATCTGTGTGGGCACAGAAATCCTCATCTACCTCCTGAGGAGCTGTGCTGGGCTTGAACCGCCGACCTTGTGGCTCACGGTCCAGTGCTGATCCTCTACCACAGTGCTCTAATGTTCATGTTGCTGTTTGTTATGAAATGCTGTCAAGTCAGTTCCCACTCATAGCAAACCTGTGTAGGGTTTCTGAGGAGCAGCGCGTGAGTTTCAACTGACGGCCTTGTGGTTCACAGTCCAGTGCTGAGCCTACCAGGGGTCTGGAGCTATACCATATGATCCATCAGTTCTATTTGTAGGAATACGCCCAAAAGACCAGAAAGCAGATGCAAACAGAGACATGTTGAGCAATGTTCACTGCAGTGCGATTCTCAATAGCCAAAATGTGGGAGAAACCCAAGTGCCCATCACCAGGAGAGTGGGTAACCAAAACGCAGTCTTTTCTGTAGGACGGAATGTGACTTGGTCATAAAAAAGCATGCAGTCCTCGTATGTGCTATAGTACGGAGGAATTTCGGAACATTAGGCTGAGTGAATGAAATTAGGCACAAAAGAACAAAGTATCATGTAATCCCATTTCTATGAGGTATTGAGGGGGTCTCAAGGGGTCCCTGGGTGTTGTAAAGGGATAATTGTTAGGCTACTACAGACTGCAAGGTTAGTGGTTCAAATCCACCCAGGGGCACCTTGGAAGAAAGGTCTGATGATCTGTTTCCTTGAGAACTCGATGAGGCAGCCCTCACCTGCACACCTGAGCTCTCCATCAGGCATGATGAACTCGATGACAGCTAACAATGGAGTGCTGTGGTCCCAAGCAGAGCCAGTTCCTCGGGGCCCTGGACCAGCCCTACAAAGGAGTACCTGGGCCAGCTTCCCAGACGCCCAGGGTCCAGGCTGACATGTCAGGGTGCTCTTCCCAAAGGGGAGTGCCAGCATCCACGTGAGTCTTACTTAGACATGGCACGGTCTGCTCATGACCAGCAACCAACAGTGATGACTCAGGTACCTAAGGGATCCCACTGACAGGACTGTGCTCAACCATCTGGTATCTTAGGAAATGCAAACGTTAAAAATGAAGGCACAAAAGTCTGCAAGCAGGAGAAAATGAGGGAGAGACTCTGCTCTTTCCTCAGGATCAGGCATAAAGCCAGGGGTGGGAGAACTGCTCCCGCCATCTGCAAATGCATCCCCGATCCTGAGGGTGTCTGTCAGGACAGAGGGGAATCAGGGGGCCCTGAACTTGGGAATAGTGTTGTCACCCACACCCCTGCAGGCAGAGCAAATGCAAAATGCATTACACTACTTTTATTACTTACACCACTCCGCGGGCACCCTGCTCATCATTTACACCCAGTAGACGGGCCCTGTTCCTCCAGGAACACTGGGATTTGGAAATGGTTGTAAACCAGCAATTGTATTATAAAAGTAATTCCTCTTCTCCATAAAGATTTCACAATAAGAAGACAAAGCCCAGCTCTGCCTGCTTCCGCACAAACTCTCTGGAGGAGAAACATGTGACCGAGTTTATGTTCTTCTAGGATCGGTACAGCGTCCTGGGGTGATGCTGTGGGATAATGTACTAGACCTCAAAGTCTGTTTGAACCACAAGGTGGGTGGTTCAAACCCACCAGCCGTTCCTTGGGAACCTAATACAGAGTCACTCTCAGTCAGAATCCACTTGAGGGCACTTAACAACAAGAGGGATTGGTATATGAGGAGCCATAGTGGCACAACTGTTAAGTGCTCAGCTGCCAAACCCACCCAGAGGCTCCTCAAGAGAAAGATCTGACCACCTGCTCCCATAAGGAGGAAGTCCAGGAAAACCTGGTCCCCCGGGGGTGCCGTGAGTCGGAATCCAGTTGACAGAAATGATAGAGGAGGCAGTGAGTGGTGTCTTTCTTGAATTCCAGGCAGGTAATGCAGATTTGATTCCTGTCAGTGAACCTCACCTGAAGGAACTATGCGTTCAGCACTGGAGACTTACATGTTGCTATGATACTGAGCAGGTTTCAGTGAAGCTAGGAAGAAAGGCCTGGCTATCTACTTTTTTTTTTTTTTAATGTTTTATTGTGAATTATGTGATAGTTTACATGGGAGAACATTAGTTTTATATTCATCCT
>NW_006408756.1:2679613-2688000 GCF_000296735.1 Chrysochloris asiatica
CGGGAGAAAGATGAGGCTTTCTACTCCCGTAAGGATTTACACCCTCGGAAACCCTGTACAGGGTCGCTATGGGTCGGAACCGACTCGACGGCATTTAACAACAACAACAACATTCAATCTGTATGCTGAGCAAACAATCCAAGATAAAGAATGCAGCAACAGGCCTGGAGGTTAGTAACCTGCAACCTGCTGATGACGCAATTGTGCTTGCTGAAAGTGAAGAGGACTTGAAGCACATGAGGAAGAGCAACATGAAATTTAAAAAGAAAAACCTTCCCCATTGCACCAGTAAAGAACATCATGAAAAGCTGAGAAAAGACAGAAGTTTAGAATTCAATTTTACTGGAATTTATAATCAAGACCCATGGAAGCAGCAGTCAAGAAATCAAAGGATGGATGCACTGCATCGGGAAAAAAGATCTCTAACGTGTTAAAGAACAAAGATGTCACTTTGAGGACTAAGGGGAGCCTGACCCAAGCCATGGTATTTTCAATTGTCTCAGATGCATGCAAAAGCTGGACAAGGAATAAGGAAGAACAAAGGAAAATGGATGGATTTGAATTATTTCATTGGCGAAGAACACAATGAATTGGCAGAAGAAAAAACAAATGTCTTGGAAGAATACAGTCGGAATGTCGCTTAGAAAAGCCGATGGCAAAGCTTTGACTACAGGCTCTGACCATGCCATCCGGAGGGACCATTCCCAGGAGAAGGACATCACGCTTGGAAACGTCGAGAGAGGGTCAGTGAGAAAAAGGAAGACACTCAAAGATGGACTGACACAGTGGCCGCAGCAATGGGCTCAAACAATTGTGAGGATGACGCAGGACTGGGCAGTGTTTCCTTTTTGTGCCTGAGGTCACTGCAAGTCAGAAGACAATGGATGGCACCTGACAACAGTAAGCAGATTTCCTGCTCTGTGGATGATCTGTAGTTGGCGGAAACAGCTCTGTTATAGAAGTCCTTTCCAGTGCCCCATGTGCCTCCTCCCGCAGTGGACCCTGGGGCTTACCTACAGAGCACACTTCAACACGTGGGATGCTGAGCTCACAAGGCAAGGCCGTTGTACATCTGATGGGTTTTGTGTATGGTCTTCCCCTAAATACCCATTGAGAGTTGATTTCCCCAGAGTCCCCCATCCTGAGTACTAATGTCTTCATCTTCGCCAACCCCATCAGTGAAGCTGGTATGTCTAAGTTCTATTTTGCATTCAATTCAAGTAAATTTAAATCTTTTTTTTTTTCCCCCAACTGTTTCTTAGCCATCTAAACCCCTTTTTTCATTAACTGTCAGGTCACGTAACTTAGCGATTGCCTCTTCAACCGCTCCCCCGCCAAGTTGAGTTGCTGGCTTTTTCTCATTGATTCTTAAGAGCTCTTTATTTATTAACTACAACTGTCAACTCGATCAAATTACTTTCCCTAGGTTTTCATTTATCTTCCACCTGTAAAATGTAAATGGTGTGTTTTTGACAGTCAGGAAATTTGATTTTTATGTAGCAGACATATCTGTCTTTTCTTTTGTGGTTTCTGGGTACGTGAATTTTTCTGATAAAATATGAGACTTCAAAGTAATCATTTGCTTCCAGCAGGGCCACTTCAGGCGACGATGGCAAAAGCCCGGGTTGCACCTCATGCTCATGCACTGCAGAGTTGCTCAGGGTGGGAGGGTGTGCTGAAAGCAGTGTATCGGTCCCTGGTGGAGGCAGATTTTAAATCCTGGAGCCGGTAGCGGCGAACCCAACCACCAAGTCATCCGGGTGACATATAGGAACACAATATTCAGGATGGCTGTTTCATGTATCTCACTTCACTTCACAACCTCTGCTTCCTTGCTCTTCAGAGGTTTAAGGATTATTGAGATGAAAAGTGTAGGCAGCAATATGTCTTCCGTTTACTTGTGCCTTCTTGCCACCTACAGCCAGATAAATTTCTCCTCCAAGGAAATTGAAAACAACTCATTTTTGCTACCCATGGATGTGACCAGGAACAGCAAGTCTCCGCTACCAAAGTCTCTCTGGCAGGTACCTGCACGTATGCACCCACAAGTGCAGCACATGAGGTCCCACCCCCAGGATGCCCCCCAGGAATTTCCAGGAGGTTTTCCAGGAGGCTTCATGCCCCTGGGAAAAAGAGGAATTTCTGTATACACAGGGTGACATTAAGTACACCAGTTACAGCTTATTATACTGAGTCCTAGAAACATGTCAGAGTCACTGGGTGGGTTATTTGGTTAGGGTACTTGGATGCTAACTACAAGGTTGGCGGTTCGAGTCTACCCAGTGGCTCTTTGGAAAAACGTCCTTGTGATCTATTTCTGACAAATCATCTGCTTAAAACCCCATGAAGTATAGCTCTACTCAGACACACGCAGGGCTACTCAGACACACATTGGAGTCGATTTGACGGCCCGTGGTATTCTATAAGTTGGACATTCACAAATTTCTAACACATCTGATCAGCCAAAATTCCATTCTCTCTATCCAGACCTGCTAACCACTGCACTGTGGCTTTCTAGAAGATTCTGAAGTCACTTAACACATTGGAGTGGAGGGATAATCAGACACCTCATAAGGATGCACTTTGGTTTGGATTCTAAACAAGGTCCCTGTTACACAGGCTGTATTGCATCTGGATGAGTCAGCATCGTGCAGAAGGTACCACTCATTCCTTCCTTCAGTAATCACTGAAACCAGCTACAGCCTTCCTCCTAAGACAATTCACTTCAGCAGAATGTTTGCAGAGCAGGACCTATGGGTCACCTGCCTAAATAAAGATTCCAGGAGTACACCTCAGGGAGACACTTCTTTCCTTTCTGGGATGCATCAATGTATCACCCCAAGGATTGACATGGTTACAACTACTTCCCCCAACTGAGTATTGCTCTCTGGAGAAAACAGATGCTGACGAAAGGTTGCATAGTTAGAATCCACCCAGGGGCAAGCAGAAGAAAGGCCTGGTGATCTACTTCTGAAAACTCGTCATTGAAAACTATGGAGCACAGTTGTACTCTGACTCACCAAGGCTGCCATGAGTTGGGTTTCACTCAGTGGCCTACGGTGGGCTTCGTTATGGCTCGCTGTATTATGTACGGCAATGCTTCCCTTTCGGTGCACTTGAAATGGTCTCATAGTTTCCGTATCAACATTGTGAGAAAAAGCCACAGAGACATGGCTGTGCACCAGAGGCACCACAGGACCCAAGCGATTGGATGAATTGTCTGTGAGGGTGGACGGGTGAGCCTTCACCCTCCTACAATTCCCGATAGAGCCTGTGGACTCCCCCAGCGTAAGATCACAGAGCTGTCTCAGCTCTCGAGTACCACCATAACAGAAGCTGAGTTTTGGTTGTTGTTTTGTTGTGGTAGTGGTTATAAGCCCATGGAGGAATGTGTTTTCCTTGTTGTTAAGTGCCGTCAAGTCAGTTCCGACCCACAGCGACCCTGTATAGAGTTTCTGAGGAGCAGCTGGTAAGCTTGAACCACCAACCTTGCAATCCAGCGCATTAACCCACAGTGCCACACCGGGACTCCATAACAGAAATACCACCAGGGACGTGAAGGGCTTTGACAAACTGAAATCTGTACTCTTGGCTGGATGTCTGCATTCAGGATGCTGGCTCTCAGGAACATCCTTGTTCGCTGCTTTAGTTCCTAGAAGATCCCCATGTGGTGTGGCAGCTGTCGTAGCCTCTCTGCTAGGCTCTTCCTATGGTTCCAAAGAGACAGACTCAGGACATACCCGGTACTGTCTCTAACCCAATGAAGAAAATGCATTCTCCATGGGCTTATAACTACTACCACAATACAACAAAACCACCACGAAAACACAGACTGTCATCAAGGCCATTCCGACTTATAGAAATCCTGTAGGACAGGACAGAAATGCCCCATAGTGACCCTGTAGGACAGGACAGAACTATCCCATAGTGACCTTGAAGGACAGGACATAATGGCCCATAGTGACCTTGAAGGACAGGACAGAATGGCCCGTAGTGACCCTGAAGGACAGGGCAGAACTGCCCGTAGTGACCCTAAAGGATACAGGTTGTCATCTTTACTGAAGCTGACTGGTTCATACCTCAACCCAAGGAGAGGCTGGTGGGTTTGAACCATAGACCTTTTGGCTAGCAGCCACGCACTTAACCACTATGCCACGAGGGCTGCTGATAAACCAAAATCAAACTCAATGCCTTCAAGTCGATTCTGAGTCAGCACCCTGTATAGGGTTTCTGAGGCTGCCAATCTTTATGGGTGGTGGGGGTAGTTGCTGTTGGTGGTGTGCAGTGGAGTCGGTTCCGACTCATAGCGACCCTGTACAGGTTTTCTGAGGCTGTAAATCTTTACAAGAGCAGAAAGCCTCATCTTTCTCCCACGGAACCACTGGGAGTTTGGAACTGCTGACCTTGAGGTTAGCAGCCAGACTTGTAAACACTATGCTGCCAGATCTCCTTAGCTTTCTCCCAAGAGCAGCTGGTGGATTTAAATTGCTGATCTCATGGCTAGGAGTCCACTGAATCCTCAGGGCTGTTAGGTAACCTCTGCTTGCCAAGAATATCAAACATACCCTAGGCTGCCAGAACAAACCAATCTGTCTCAGGAGAAGTACAGCCAGGATGCTCCTTAGAAGCCAGAATGACCAGACCTCACATCATACTTTGGACATTATCAGGGGGGACTAGTCCCTGGAGAAGGGCATCATGCTGGTAAAGGAAGACCCTCAATAGATGGATTGGTACAGTGGATGCAATAATGACCTCCAACACAGCAGTGGTTGTGGAGACGGCTCAGGACTGGGCAGTGTTACACTCTCTTGTAGACTCCAGGGTCACTATGAGTTGGAACTAACTGGAGATCACTGATAAGAGTACTGGGTGGTTCAAACAGCTAATATGCTTGGCTGCTAATCAAAGGTTGGAGTTTCCAGTCCACACACAGGTGCCTCGGAAGACAGACCTGGCATTCCACGTCTGGAAAATCCACCACTGACAGCCTGTGAAGCAGAGTTCTACTCTGATACACGGGGGGCGTCGCCACGAGTCTAAGTCACTCAACAGACACTGATGACAAAAGTCAAGGAGAAAAGATACATTCCTTGACTTGAAGCAGTTCACAATTCTCCACACAGCTGTTGTTGTTGTTATGTTGTTATTAAGTGCCGTCAAGTCAGTTCTGACCCATAACGACCCTGAACAGGGGTTCTGAGGCTGTAAATCTTTACGGGAGCAGAAAGTCTCATCTTTCTCCCGCGGAGCAGCTGGTAGTTTCGAACTGCTGACCTTAAGGTTCGCAGACCGATTCGTACCCACTACGCTACCAGAGCTTAGGCCCTTGTCTATACCTGACCTAACAACAGAATCCAGACCACTCCGGGGTATGACCTGCAGCCATCTCCTGTGTCTTAGGGTGTTTCCAACAACCTTTGGCTTGATTCAGGATTTTAAAAACAAGCCTGTCCGGTGATAAGGTTTTCGTAGGAGACAGAAAGAATCAACGCTGCGAGACGAGCAAACAGACAGATGTAGGAGGAAGAGGCACACTGTCATGTGACATGAAGTCCCTCAGAGGATAAGCCCTAGATACATCCAAATGATGTGCAGCAGCTATGTCCCCCTGCAGGACCCCTGGCTGATTAAGGTCATCCGGGGAGGGGGATTCAGCAAACAGAGTGGATGGAGCACACAGTGTTCAGAGAACAAAGTCAGAGTTTGGGTTATATTAGGCACTCCTTTCATGACACCTAGGGGTGCCGGTGAGGGCCCGGTCTCCCCCTGTAGTGATTGGTCTCCTGCAGAGAAGTCTCCTCACCTGACTCATGTAGGGACAGATGTTGTTCCTACATCTTCCCTGTTTGGGGTCATTGGGAGCAAACCAACCCACAATGCTGCCCTGGAGAGGAGGCTGGGTGACTACATACCACCCACCCCATTTTCTTAATTTTTAAAAGACCTCTTTAAAGTCTTAAAAAGCAAAAATGTCCATTTGAGGACTAAGGGGCATCTGACCCAAGCCATGGTATTTTCAATTGACTCATATGCATATGAAAGTTGGACAATGGATAAGGAAGAATCGATGCATTTGAGATAATGGTGTTAGAGAAGAATATTCAAAGTACCATGGACTTCCAGAAGAACCAACAGATCATTGGAAACCAGCATGGCCAGACTTCAGCTGTTACACTTCAGACATGTTATCAGGAGGGACCAGTCCCTGGAGAAAGACATCATGCTTGGTACAGTGGAGGGTCAGCCAAAAAAAGCAAGACCCCCAACGAGATGGATTGGCACAGTGGCAGCAGCAATGGGCTCATTACAACAATTGTGAGGACAGTGCAGGACTGGATGGTATTTTGTTCTGTTGTGCATCGGGTCGCTGTGAGTCGGTACCTACTCAATAGAACCACACTGGTACAGTGAGTTAAGCACTCGACTGTAAACACAGTTTGACCTGCTAGCTGCTCCCGGAGAGACAGATGTGGCCTGCTGGGAAACCCCCTGGGGCAGTTCTACTCTGTCTTCATCGGGTTGCGATGAGTTGGAACTGGTTGGTAGGCGATGGGTCAGGTTTGGGTTTACATATGGTACACTTGGCCATTTTTACCACATTTAGTGTTCAGGAGTCCTGGGGTGGCGCTGTGGGTTAAAGAGCCAGACTGCAAAGCTGTTTGAACTGCAAGGTTGGCGGTTCAAGTGCACCAGCTGCTCCCTGGAAACCTTATACAGGGTCACTATGGGTCGGAACAAACTCGATGGCACTTAACAACAACAACAAGTGTTCAGCTCAGTGTACTAATGACACAAGTAATATTACTACCAATATGGATTTCCAAAACACTCTCACGGCCCCTGGAGGAAACTCGGCACTCCTTTCAGTACCACTTTCCCACTCCCCACCTCCCTCCAGTCCCCGGCAGCCAGGAATCACCTCTGGTCTCTGTAGTTGCCTGTCCTAGATGGCTCCTGTCAGTGGGCTCACACAGGACTGATCACACTGACCAGGTTGCCCACACCATGGCATCTGGACTTCCTTTCTCTTTCTGGTTGAGTCCTCTCCCCTGTGTGGCGGGCCACACTGTATTTACCCTTTTAACTGTGGACGGACACTCAGGTTGGCTGTTGAGGATCACACTGCGGTGAGCACTGGCAAACACGTGTCCGAGTCTCTCAGGAATATACCTAAGAGTGGATAGCTGCGTCGTGCGTTGTCCTATGTTTGAGGGACCGCTGTACTGTTTTCTGCCTTATTTTCTAACAGGCTCTGGCCAGAGACTACAGCGAATGCACCCCTTCTGACTGGATAGCCACCCATGAGAAACCAGAAAGGGCACCTTACGTCTATCTGCCCCCACCCCTACCCCGGGTGCAGTAGTGTCCAACTAGGGGTGACTTTGAACCCCAGGGAACCCGTGGTCATGTCTAGAGACATTGGTGATGTCACAGCTGGGGAGAGTCTGCTACTGGCATCTCATGGGTGGAGGCCAGGGGTGTTGCTGACCACCCTACAATGTACAAGACAGTCCCCACCACAGAGACCCACCCAGACCCAAATGCCAGGAGTGCCCCGTGGGGAAGCTCTGGATTCCAGCAAAGATGGGGGAGGTCTGTGAACCCCACATGCATGAGTCACATGCCTGGGTTTTTAATAAACACCTCAAGTCAGACACTATTGGACAGAATTGACATCACATTTATTCTTCCAGTTTTAGAAATGTTGGGTCACGTGGGAGGCTCACAAGCCTCTCCCAGGTGGTATTTACAGGTGAGCAGTCTCACGCACCCACCTGAGGGAGGAAGCCCAGAACCCAGGCACTGGTACCTGTCCCCCCGAAACAATGATTCCAAAACAATTTCCAGCCCTCACAAAAACCCAGAGAGAGAAACACACTGAAAACACACAGTGAGGTCGCTCTAACGACAATGGCCTCTAACTTCACTTTCATTCCTTTACACATCGTCAACATTTCCCAGTGACCAATGAGCCAATCTGTGTGATGTCCTGTGTCTCCCATCAGTCAGTAATATCTGTGGCCTACTAAATTAACTGTGCTGAAAACCAACCGCGTTCCCTATAACAAACCAAGACACCCAGTCCCCCAGACAGAGCATCTGGTCGATGGGAGGAGGCCAGAGTGGACACCTGATAAACTGAGGGAGTGGATACCTTAGTTCTCCATACAGCCCAGGTGACTCACTCCCCCTGGAACATGTGTTGTACTTCCTGAACCTGACTGAGGGGGACTAGTGGAGTTTGTCAGACTTGTTAGAGCCTTCAAATTATAAACTTGGTTAAGCACGGTCTCCGTCTACGACAAGCATGGCCTTCTCAGGCACCGATGTTCCAGAAAATTAGATTTCCCCTTCCCTAATGAGGAGGTCCAAGAGCTGAACAG
>NW_006408756.1:2689579-2696058 GCF_000296735.1 Chrysochloris asiatica
GGAGAAAGATATCATGTTTGGTAAGATGGAGGGTCAGAGAAAAAGAGGAAGACCCCCAATGAGATGGATTGGCCACGTAGCAGCATTGATGGACTCCAGTGCGGCAACAGTTGTGAGGTTGGCGCAGGATTGGGCAGTGTTTCCTTCTGCTGTGCATAAGGTCGCTATGGGTCGGTACCGACTCGGTGGCACCTAATAACAACAACAATAACAACCTCTCCTATTGGAACTGACTTTAAAGAATGCAGATCCATCAAAAAGCTCATCTGAAAGACAATTCCATTTGGCAAGAGAACCGCCATCTCTGTTTTTACGGGCTACCTGTGGCCCATCATGGAGCTACCAGTGCTGGGTGGGAGGGAGGCTGTGAGCTGCCCCATTCCAGGAGAAAATGACAAACAGGAGACAATGGTGAGGTGTTCAGCAAGAGGATGACGGCTCGAGCTCACCCAGCGACTCCTTGACAGAAGACATGCGGGTCTGCTTCTGTACGAAGATCAGCCTTTAAACCCCATCAGGCCATTCCGCCTGGTCACTCATGGTCTCCAGGAGCCAAAACCTGACCGGGTAGACCCTGACAACAGATGGCGAATTCTGAGCTGTATCTTCAGAAGGAAGCCCATCTTGTCTTCCCTCCATGTAGGATGGTTCTCACCTCCCGAATCAAAACCCCATTTCTGAGGTCCCTACAGAATTCCACCTTTTCCCAAGGGACTCCTCTTCTCCCCCACGTCCAGAGACTATGCATGGCTACCACTCAGGGAGACTCCTGAGTTTTCACAAGATTGTCAGTCCTTTCTTACAAAGCACTGACATCTGTTACTTCTTTTCCTGCAGCACAAGACAGAAAACCTGACTCAAGTAGCTCAGACTAACATGTGATTGATTGGTTCTTGTAGCAGTGACATCTGGTGGGAGCCAGCCCTAGGGCCCAGTTCCTGTCATCACTCTGAGCCCTCCACCTAGTCTGTTGTTTCTGCCTGGGCACCACGCCTGGCATCCTCCCCACGTGCGAAGGACGGATTTCTTTCTGAGGAATCCTCGTGGTCTTGCCTGGATGCCAGCCCACTCCTCACCCCACACCCACCCCCATGCCTCAGAGTTCCACAGAAAGCATGCGGCTCTGAGTGGAGGTGTTCCAGGGGCACAGTCCTGCTATCCAGGGGACAGCATATGGGTAAGGAATGGAAGCCCTAAATGAGGCCCTCTAGCTATCAGACAGTCCTTCATTTCCCTGAGGACCTTCATGTGAACCCCCCCCCTCCCACTGCATTGCACACCCCCACCCAGGGCACACCAGCCACCCCTGGGCCACCAGCAACTGCTCCTTCTCACGCCGTCCTGGGTGTCTACTGGATGAGGCTGACCCCCCTCATGTTGCACCTGGAAGCACACAGGCTCACGCCCTTGAAATGAGAAGCTCTGAAACACCGGCCCCCCTCCCCTTAGGTGCTACAACATGAAAACACCTGCCCCAACCCTCAGCACCTCCCGTTTGTGTGAGAGTGGAGCTGTGCCCTGCAGGGTTTTCAGTCTAGAAGTTTCCCCAGGCCTTCCTTCTGAGGTACCTCTGAGTGGACTTGAACCTCCAACCTCAGGGTTAGTGTTTGCACTGGAGCTGCAAGGTGGTCTTTCCTCAGTGGTTCGCACACTGTGAGGAAGGCAGGATGAAACAGGGTGCACATGGCTGTCTCCAACAGTTCAAACATCAGAGAGTCCATCTTGGTGCAGGAGAATGACCAGGCTCGGGGATAGCGTAGCGCCTGCCCACACCGCTCTCTTGCCCGGCTCTGGGTGTCTGCTGGTGAAGGCACAGCTAGGCCGGAGATAATCACACTCTCAGCTTGCGTGTAGTACACGGGATTAGGATGGGTAAAAGTAAATGAGATTTTAAGCACCACGAGGCTTCGATAAGCCGAACATGAAAGTTTGCGTCTGTATCTGACCTTCTTCCTGCTTGGGGAATCACTGTAACTGGGTCCTACCATTTCAGGAAGGAAACAGAGTGGATGGCGGTGTGGGGGGGACCTGGGAGAGTTTACCCCAACTTCCCTGAGTGGGGCCCCATGAAGCCTGCTCAGCATTGGGGTCACTGACATGCAGAGGATTAGGGGATAGGTGAAGGGCCCTCATCCTGCAGCTTCAGGGTGCAGAATCCCACCCTCCCACCCCACAGTGAGGTCTGAAGGTGTGTGTCTGTGTAGCGCAGCAGGGATGGGGAAGGGCGCTGCGATTCCTCAGTCTATGAGGGATTGCTTTGGCCACATACGCATGTTTTCCCCCCAAATAGTTTCAATCCACTGTTGCTTGAATCTGTGCATTCAGAACCCAAGGGTAAAGAGAACAGACTTGCAATGACATGGGGGTCCCTGGATACTCAGCTCCCAATCAAAACGAAGACATGGTGGAGCACTGGATAAGCACTCGGCTGGTAACCGAAAGGTGGGCAGTTCGAACCCACCAGCCGCTTCTCACATCTTCATAAAGATTCACAGACTTGGAAACCCGATATGGAATTCCACTTGGTCCTTTAGAATCCATGAGTCACAATCGACTAACAACAGTGGATGTCTTGCTTGTGAGGGAACCAAGCAAAAGGCTGGCAATGGGAACACACTTAGTGGCCCAGCAGAAGAAAAGCCTGGTGATCTGCTTCCCCAAACTCCGCCAATGCAAGTCCCCTGGAGCACAGTTCCACTCTGACAATTGGGGCCCGCCTGAAGACAATGGGTCATTCTGTGTTCCTTTGTTTCAGTGGTGTTGGAAATAACCAATGCAACCTACATGGGGCAGCTTCTAGTGAAGTTACTTAAAAGGGAAAGAAACAAGAACAGCTTGTTCCTGGGCAGGACAAAGGTGGGAGACCTGGTTTCGGGCCCTCCCCTGGTCACAGAACGCCTGCCCATGGCTCTGTGTGGCTAGGGAAACGTGGTTCCTCTCCTAGAAGGCTCTTTTTTCTAATTTGCATTTTCTCACCAATCTATATTACCGCTTTATATTTAAAGGTGAGAAATTCTTTGTCATATTTGTAACAATTATTTCTCCTAATCTGTTTGCTGTTGAATGTGAAAACTTTTTGTTATAAGTTTTTAAAAAAATATTTAGTCAGATTCCAGTATCTTTTCCTTTCTGATTTCTGCCAACTTTTCTGTTCAGCCAACCTTTCCCTATGCTATCTCAAAAAGCAAAACAAATTTAAAAACCAGTTGCCACCAAGTTGATTCTGGCTCATGGTGACCTCTCATGTGCCTGAGTCAAACCGCATAAACCACGGGGTTCCCAGTGGCTGATTGTTTTGGAAGCAGATTCCCAGATTTTCCTTCCAAGGGGCCTCTGCATGGACTTGAACCTCCAAACTTTAGGTTAGGAGCTGAGTGCATTCATCCTTTGTACCACCAAAAGGAAAAAGAAAAAAAAAAAACACCCACCCAAACCCATTGCCAGAGTGATTCCAACTCCTTTCGACCCTACAGGGCCGAGGAAAGCTGCAGCACGGGGTTTTCAGGGCTGCCGTCTTGATGGGGACAGCCTCGACTTTCTCCCATGGAGTGGCTGGTGGGCTCAAACCGCTACCCTTTCAACTTGCAGCCCAGTGTTTAACCCACTGTCTCCAGAGTTCCTACTGGTTCCACCAGGGACTCCAGATGAACACCATCTTGTGTGTGTGTGTGTGTGTGTGTTAGGGTTTGACGGTCTCACCTATATGGAATTCACACAAGGAATCCTCTTTGCAAAAGCATCTGACCCTGTGCCACCAGAGGGTCTCCCACTCTCGGATTTTATGGGCACAGGAAAGTGGACATGGTGGACAAGAACCGTGCCCCCAGGTGCATGGAGAAATGGCAAGATCAGTTTCTCTAGCTACGCAGTGGTGCCAGGGGGAACCATCCCATCCCCTGTCCCCAAAACATAGGAGTTCCATCCCCACTGTGGACAAGACCCCCAAATGGCCACATCCTCAGCCCACTGCCCCCTGTCCCCAGCTGCCTAGAGACAGACCTCAGCAGGTCTACAGGGGTACCCCCACCTCCCAGGTGGCTGGAAAGCCAGAGAAGCCGGGTACACCCCAGCATGTTCTGCTCTGGGTGCTTAAGGGTCTCAAGGCCCCACCCCACGATCTCCTGGGCCCCAGCCAACCCCTGTGCAGGGTCAGCTTCAGGAGTATGTGACCCGAGTACGCACAAGAGGCCCAGCGTGCTGACCCGCCGCTGCCAGGCTTACACTCTGGTGTTGCCAATTCAGACTGTTGTGTTGCTTATATTGTGGTCAAATATATAACCAAACATTTACGTGTGTGTGTGTGCGCGCGCGCTTTGGTGTATGAGGGAGTAAAAATGAAGACATCCATCACTCCGAGCAGGCACCCCCATCACCCATTTCCAAATTACGTCACCACCATTAACAGGAACTGTCCCCCCCAACCCCCCACCCCACCAACCACCCTTTCCATCTCTACATCTGAGTATTCATGGTCCTGGAGCCACACTATGCACGTCCTCATTAAGGGGTACCAGGTATCAGAACTCCCTTCTCATGCTTGCTGAAACCTAGTCCACACAGTGTTCCCCATGTTCTCTCGGCGGACACAACCCCAGTCAGGTCATCTCCCGGGAGAAGCTGTGCTCAAAGAGGCCTCCGCAGCTCAGCACACGCTGGTCCATGGCCAGCTGACATATATGACATCGTCCATCGTGGTACCTTGAGTAACCACCTGCACGTGTCCCAGAGGTGCACTAGAGATACAACTCATGGTGGATTCACACCCGGAAATTGTTAATGTTGTTAGCTGCCTCCCGTGCACTGACCCCCAACTCATGGTGACCCACATGTGTCAGAGTGACGCGTGTGCCTGTGTGTGGCAGAGTGACGTGTGCTCCATAGAGTCTTGCCCGCCATCTTTACAGAAGCTGACTGCCAGGCTTCTCTTCTGCAGCTCAGCTAGGTGGGTGTGAAATGCCAAACTTTCAGTTTACAGCTGATCATAAACTGCTTGCACTACACCCCTTACCAAGCAATATTCTACAGCAGTGAGAAGCAAGTAGTTAGACCCACATATCACATTATGTAAGAATTACAGCAGTGATACCAGACACAGACCCAAGAGGGCCAGGGCCATATAGTAACATTTACAAGAAGGCCACAGCAGGCAAAACTGAACTACAGCAGGGCTATTGGGGGTGAGAGGTTGGGAGAGGTCACGAAGTTGCTGATCTCAGCGTGTGTGTTCACCTTGGGGAAACCCATTACTCCATGGCTGGTACACTTCGTTCCTATGCCCAGTGGGCATCAATGAAAATGTGTAAAATGTTAATGGTACCATTGGTAGTCTTCATTTCATGGTGCGCTGCAGCAGAAATACCTTGATTGGGCAGCTATTGTTGTTGTTGTTAGGTGCCATCGAGTCGGTGCTGACTCATAGCGACCTTGTACACAACAGAATGAAACACTGCCCGGTCCTGGACCAACCTCACAACTGTTGCCACGCTTGAGCCCATTGATGCTGCCACTGTGCCAATCCATCTCACTGGAGATCTTCCTCTTTGTCTCTGACCCTCCACCTCAGCAAACATGATAGAGATCCTCCTCCAACGACTGGTCCCTCCTGACAATTTGTCTGAAGTATGAGAGACGAAGTCTGGCCATCCTGGCCTCCAAGGAGCGCTCTGGCAACCCATATCAACCCTGCATATGTATAGGGCTTTCAAGGAGCGGCTGGTGAGCCTGAACCGCCAACCTTGTGGTTCAAACCGACTTTGAAGTCCAGCACATTAACCACAGTGTCACACCAGGACTGCCTGGGCAGCTATAAAGAACAGGAATTTGTTCTCTCACTGACAGGAGACCACAAGTCCAAATCAGGGTCTTGGGGTGCAGATTCCTTGTAGGTGCTGGGGTGGACCTTGCTCCCTTGACTTTATGTACAGACGATCCTCGCGTGGTGTCTGTCTTCCCCGTGAATGCACACACCTCTGTCCACTCTGCTCTTCTTAGAACTCAGAAAAGATTCGATTTGGAACCCACCCTACTCAGTAATGACCCCGTTAACATAACAAAGAAAATCCCAGAGTTCCAAGCAGGAGCCCTGGTGGCACAGTGACTAAGTGACGGACTGTTAACCAAAGGGTCAGCAGTTCAAACCCACCTGTGGCTCTGAAGGAGAAAAGGATGGCACTCTGCTTCCCGAAGAACTCACTGCCTCAGAAACCCTTGGGGGCAGTTCTATCCTGTCCTACATGGCTCCATGGTAGCAGGTTTGGTTTTAGCCATTTCCAAACAGGAACACGTCCACGGTAGAGCTGGGATTGCAATGCATATTTGTGTGTGTGTGTGTGTGTGTGTGTGTGTGTGCAATTAAACCCATGTTGAATGCTGTCAAGTTGGTTCCAACTCACAGACACCCTGTATAGGGTTTCTAAGGCTTTAAATCTTCACGGGAGGACAGAACCTCATCTTTCTCCTGAAAAGTGGCTGGTAGGTTC
>NW_006408756.1:2697203-2704101 GCF_000296735.1 Chrysochloris asiatica
AAGTCCTTGACAACTTCAATCTTTTCTCCATTGATAAGAATGTTGTTTATTGGTCCAGTGGTGAGGATTTTTGTTGTCTTGACATTGAGATGTAATCCATATCAAAGGCTGTGCTCACTGATCTTCATAAGTAAATGTTTCAAGTCCTCTATGAATAGCAGAGAAACATAATGGGGAAGTCAGCAGGTGACAATTCCAGATCAGAATGTCCAGGGCATTGCTCATTCAGTTAGTACAGCCTCTCCCCAGCTGTGCCCACAGGCTCTCAGCCCACAGCCTAGCCTCTCCCAGGCTTGGGCAGCGTTGCAAAGCATCTCGAGCACTGCTGATAACTGCCTGAGGGCACACCACTCCACTATACGCCTCACCTGGAAGCTGCTCTGTGGACCAGCAGGCAGAGTTCCCTAATTGAGTACAAGGATGCACACCGCATCCCAGGTGAGCCTCCTACCTAAAGTCTCTCAGCTTGACTTGCTCTGTGGACTGGGGAGCCCCTTTACTGGTTGGTGCTCTGATTTATGGTTCTGCTGCTGCTATTCCTCTGCCTCGGGGTCTTGGGGTCCAAAGGACACTGTCCACTTCTGATCCTCCTTTCTTAGTGGAAGGAGATGCCCTGTTCCTGCTTCTGAGATGGCTCATTCTATACCCTTATTAGAGCTCCAACTTTTCACAATCACAAGGTAACAGTCATTCACACGTTAGTCAGAACCTATCAGCATCCTCTCCCACCTTCTCCCCAGAGCCAGCAGGGAACACAGTGGCTTGGTGGGAGTCACAAAGACTATGGGTTGAAGAGCCACATAAAGTAATATGCTGTACTACAGGAACCTAGATTGTTTTGTCTAGAATATTCTAAAGTAACTTGTCAAGACTCAAATTAATAATCCTTCCCAACAACCTTTGTAAGACTCTTGAAATCAAGAGACAAAAATGAAACCCTAATTAACGAAGCAGAAAAGTCTTTGAGCTTTGCAAGTTTTTCAAGAGTGGCAGCTGGCAACAAAACCAGCAAAGGCCACCACTGGGGTACTCCTTGAATGGGGAATGCCCGGCTGCGTTCTAAATTAGTTCAAAGGGCAAGGACACCTGGTGATACAGCTGCTAAGTGAAAAGTTGGGAGTTCAAGCCCACTCAGCTGCTCCACAGGAGAAAGGAAGAACGCCTGGCAACCTGCTCCCATAACGAAAACAGCCAAGAAAATCTCAGAGAGCAGTTATCCCTGTCTCACAGGGTTGCAGTGAGTCAGAATGGACTCAGGGTCACCTAACAACAAAGAAAATATCCAAGGAAAGGAACTATTAGAAGAAGAGTTATAAAGTTCAGGAATAATTACAGACGATAGGTATTTATTCCTCCTATTGGATGACTGTGTGGCTGCATTTCTGACATCTCTCTCTCTCCACCCCCCCCCCCTGCACGCACACACACACACACACACACATCTCCAGTTACCTTTAGCTCTAAACTCCCACAAGCTCCCTGGTGAGATATTTGTCAAATTCAGTTGTGATATAGAAGCATCTCTTGTTTATTTACTTCTGCCTGCTTCTTTACAATTGAAAATGACAAGCGCAAAATCAAAGCAGCTCATTTTTATCTTGATGTAACACCAGCAATCAGCTAGACAATATCATAAGAGCGTTTGCAAACCCCTGTCCACCCATGCTCCAGAGAGCTCTCAAAAGCCAGGAGAGATGCTAACCAGTAAACTGAGGGGAGGGGAGTTGAAAGGAATTCATCTTATTTCTAACGTCTTAGGAATTGGTATTGTTTTGCCCAGAAACTCAGGCTAACTAAGAACTTCAGGGTCCCCAAATTAGCATGCCTTTCGGCTGGAAGCTGGTTAGAAATACACACTTTCAGGCCCTACCCACCTGCCGAAGCAAGCAGAATTGGCATTTTGGCTAGATTGCACATGATGCATGAAAACATTAAAAGTTGAATTATCTGAAGCTCTGGTAGCACAGTGGTTACAAGTCAGCTGTGAACCTCAAGGTCAACAGTTTGAAACTACCAGCTATTCTACAGGAGAAAGATGAGGCTTTCTGCTCTGGTAAAGATTTACAGCCTTGGAAATCCTGTACAGTGTTGCGATGAGTTGCAACCGACTCCATGGCACATAACCAACCACCACCATCTGAAGAAAGTAGGATTGCAGCAAGAAAAAATGGAGTTACTCTTAAGGGGAATTATATTTATTCCAACTTGCACTGGATACAAAGTTTCATTTATACTCTTACCTCCTGGTCAAACAAAACAAAATCACTAAATGGAAAGACAGTGGATGACCTGCAAAAGGCATGCTGGTGCAGTGGTAGTTTCAGTATCAAATCTTCCAGAAAGCAACCCCCACTACACATGCATGAGACGACTCCTACATGTGGACACACACATGTGCACATATCTATGCACACACGTGCATACAGAACACCCCTGCAGTATACACACTCGTGAAGCACATGCACACACACACAATTCTACACACACACCAACTGTGAATATGCGCGCACACACACACACAGTACACCTAGGAACATGCACACACGCACAATTCTACATACACCACCTTTGAACACACACACTGTGAACATGCACATACACACACATACATGATTCTACACACACACACACACCACCTGTAAACATGCACACACATGTGCACATACCACACCTGTGAACATGCACACAGGTACACATACACACACACCTGTGAACATGCACACAGGTAGACACATATACACGATTTTATACACCCACACCATTGAATATTATTCACATGGATGCCCTCACAACATGCACACACGCACACACACACATGCACACCACATCTGTGAATATGCACACAGGTACACACACAGTCTGACTGCCCTCAAGGGGCTCATAGATTAGAGAGAAGACAATCACATAGACAATCAGGAAAGCAATAAGATGCAAGATCATAAAATGAGGATGCTGAACACCACAGTCTCAGAATGATTTAAAATGACAAATATTGAACCATTCAATTATCACCTACGGATATTATTCACACGAATAGCCTCACGACAGAATGAGTGGGCTGTCCCCTATATTCCATCTGAAATAGGGAGCATTAAGAAATGGCTTCAAGGATTACTGGGAATGGGGATGGGGAAAGGGAAGAGACAGAAAGCCTTAAGGAACTGCAGGGAAGATGCTGTCTTGATTTGCTGCTGAGAAAAGCTGAGCTAAGCTTCTATTCCCTGTGCCATGGGTCCCGAGTTCCCTGAGCGTCAGCTGATGCCTGTGGATGCCTCACCGGCTATAGAAACACGAAGCAGAGGGATGCTGGGAGGTTACAACACGCCCCACCTTCAGGGAGCAGCCCCCAGCCTACAAGACCCCAAAGCAGCCTCTTTACCATCTGAGACCAAGTTAATCTATTGCTACGGGGCGACCTAAGGCTGCTGCATGTCTCTCTGAGCTTCTGTACTTCGGGGCTGCCTTTGGAGATCCTGGGCTAGCTGGCTACACCCTATACTAGTGTAGTGGTATCTCTCCTGACTTGACCCAACTCTAGCCTTCCCCACTCAGCAATCAGGCACCAGAGCTGGGAGCCAGAGGGCACAAGGAAGGGGACAGAGGGTAAAGACCCCTGAAGGAAAGGGAGCTGGAGCTGGGTACAGCCTAGGGGCGGCGCTGCACCTTGTAACTGCCGGGAGAGAAAGGAGAAGGTTTCAGACCCAGATAGGTCACTTCACCACGTCTATGAAGTTCCCTTTTCCAGAGCAGGTGACGTACTCACAGGTCCTGGGGTTCTGACTGTGGACACCTTTGGCAGCATGGTCCTGCTCACCACACACAGCCTGGCTGGCCTCTGAGCCTCTCCCTCTGTGATGCACAGAGCATGGAACATGAGGACCTCATCACAGTGCAGATTGCTTACCCAGAACCCTTCAGGGAGACAAGGCACCCTCCGCTATTGGAGGAAGAGTCAAGTTCAGGACAAGAGTCATGGAGAAAAACACGCACGGAACGTTCCTTCTGCCTTGGGTCTATCGTCAAGCTTTATACCAGAAGCTGGCTCATCACTTTGGTTGGTGTAATTTTGGAAAGACCTGCTCACTGTCTTGAAGATGCACAGCGAGCTGACAGGCAGTATGTCTGTGCTGCAATGAAGACAGTGTGAAGCCAGGCACAGAACCTGGCAGGTGTGAGCGGTCCCGGCGATGTAAGGAAGCCGCTCTCTCTTCACTTGGAACAGCAGGGGGGCGGGGGGCGGGGGGCAGGAGTAAGAGGAAGACATGGAAGGTTTGGTTGCTCACCTCCAAGAACAGCTGCCTCTTTGCTATGAGACCCGCAGAACTGGATGGGGTCTGGCTGCCATAACTGGACAGTTTATCAAGTCTATAGAAGAATGCTTATCAAAGGGAAGTGGGGAGTCATTTTGGAAGTTCCTGGACTTCCAACTTTCTGGAACCAGGAAGGCAGAATGAATCCCTGAAGCCAATGCCCTGAAACAATCTCTAAACCTCACTCTTTAAAGAAAATAGTGTTGTTGTTGTTGTTGGCGTTTTGTATTCCCGAGTCAGTTCCGACTCAGAGAGACCGTGTAGAAGGTTTCCGAAGAGCAGCTGGTGGATTTGAACTGCCAACCCTGCAGTTCATAATGAACCTGCAGTTCAGCGCCACACCAGGATTCTAAATAGCAACTGACCTTATTTAGGTATGAAGCTTTGCCTCGTGAATCATGGACTTCTGAGGAGTTACAACACAGGGTCAAACTGACACCAGAAATGGATAAGGGCAGACAAGAACCTGAGGGGCAGCGAGCTGATGCCAGTGGAGGTGGGACCACTTGGAAAAGGAGAGTGAGGTTGTGTGCACACCGTCATGCGCGCATTAACGTCACTGAGCTGTATGAGTAGGGAATGACGTGGTGGGTGTTTTGCTGTGCACATTTTCAATGCTGAAACAATGCAAGATCAGTCCTTGGTGTAGACTCCGAAACCTACCCTCTGAGGTTGGGGCTCAGTGGGCATTGTGGCTGAGACATGCTCCCTGCAGAGGTCTTTCAATGCTCCGCTCTGCCTGCAAAAGGTGCACCATATTTGGAGAGGGTGTTTCCTGCTTTTGTCAATTGGATCTGACCGAAAAATGAAAAAATAATCCTTTTACCCTTGCGTTATCCTTTAAGCATTTAAGTTTTAATTAAATCGCTGTCTACCTGAGACGTTTTGGGAAACTCATCACTGTGCTCCAGCAGTGGAATACGGTGTAAAAACGCATGTAATTTCCAAACCCCCAGTTGTTAATGAAATCCCAAACATTCAGATTTTAATTGAACTAGATAAAGATTAAGAAGCTTAGCAGCAGCTGGCTTTACAAATTAGCTCTATGCAGAGTTGCATGTTGTACTCTAAATCACCGCTTTTGTAATCGCCCTAAATTGTCCTTTATCTTGGTAAGGCAGATATGATTCTCAGGGTGTACTGGGTTTCCAGTCTCCCCACCACCTGAAACATGTTGACGTGTAAAATCTTAATAGCGATTTTACTAATATTGTGATCTATACTGTATTACGTGTATTCCATAAACTGCACTAATCAGAATGAAAGCTGAGGCCTTTCTGTGACCTGTTTCTAGAGCTGTGGTTTATTGCCTGAGAATCTGCAGCAGAAATCCACCTCCCCCAAAAAAGCAGGGGTACTGTGGACATAAGACACTAAAGGCAAGGCGGATTTCAAACAAGCAATGGGTCATGAGGTCAGGGTGGGCCCCGAATGCAAGCAATACACATGCCCTGGGCTGACACTGTAGGACCAGCACTGGGCTGCAAACAAGGTCGACGGTTCAAAGCCACCAGCTGTTCCGCAGAAACCTTGTATAGGGTCACTATGAGTCAGAACCGAATTGATAGCAGTTAACAACGACAACAACAGGAAGACAGAAGGGTCCAAGCGTGGTTCTGTAGAATACATGCTGGATCATAAGGTTAGTGGCTCAAACGTCAGAAACCCAATACATGGTTGCTAGGAGTCAGAACTGACTCCACAGCACTTAACAACAGGAACAGAGAACCAAGTAAAGGACTAAGTGGGGTTGAGCAGACTGTGACTCACGGAGCGCTGTGGGCTAGAGGCGATCTAGGCTTCCTTGACTTTTCAGATGGAGATCACGCAGCTTTTCTTCCAAGGTACCTCTGGGGGAACTTGAACCTCCGATCTTTGTGTGATCAGCCAATTGCCTTAACTGTTTGTACTAGCCAGGAGTGCATAGCAGTCCTAGTTAAAGGAGACGGAGTATATCCCCAGCATGTTGCTGTTGTTTTCGGGAGCAGAAATGTGCACAGGGATCAACCCTGCTTTCCCTGGATGCTGTGGCAACGTGGTCGGTTGTGTGTTTACCTGACCAACTACCAGGGTTCAAGATGCCAAGTCCTCTTTCATTCCCCAAGGTCAGGGGCCAGAGCAAAGAGCTTCACCCTGTCTCGGTTCCTCCATGTGCAGAATGGGTTGGCAGCAATGTTCACTATGGTCAGCTCAGGTGTCCACCAGAGAACAATGGATGCCCAGGGCAGCTTCCCTGTGCCATCCTCAGGAAGAGGGAAGTCCTGACCCACGCTCTACCGTGGATACATCGTGAGGACCTGAGTCCAAGAACCCAGACATGAAGGGTGGATACGGTGTGACCCCACTTACATGAAGTATCTAGAACTGGTAAATGCAGAGAGACAGACATTTATTAGTGGTTACGGGAGGGGTTATTTGGACATATTGTCCGGAGGAAACAGTCGCTGGAGAAGGATGTCATGCTGGGAAAGGTGGAGGGTCAGAGAAAAAGAGGAAGACCCCCAATGAGATGGATTAGCCAGGTGGCATCATTGATGGCGTCAAGTGTGGCAGCAGTAGTGAGGTTGGCCCAGGATCGGACATTGTTT
>NW_006408756.1:2704201-2743137 GCF_000296735.1 Chrysochloris asiatica
TCATTGATGGCGTCAAGTGTGGCAGCGGTAGTGAGGTTGGCCCAGGATCGGACATTGTTTCGTTCTGCTGTGCATGGGGTCCCTATGAGTCGGTTGCGACTCGATGGCACCTGACAACGGGAGGGGTTAAGTTATTCCCTAAGGGCACTGAGCCTCTGGCAGGCGGGATGGAAACATCTGGAAATGGGCAGAAGTGAAGGCTTCACATCGTGGGGAAAATGACTGGCATGTGTCAACTGGACTCACAGAGATGGCTGGAACAGCAAATGGTCTGCCGTATACATTTCAGTACAATAACGTGCTGCTAAAAGAGGCGCCTGGCACACGCCGGGCTGGCCGCAAGGGAACAATTGTCTGTGTTTGCTGTTTCCCTCTGCAGCACTGAACATATTTCTAAATGGGTTAGAAGTTGGAGTAAATCTGTGGATTCCTGGGGCGGCTGAAAGGGAGGTAATGGGGGAGGGGGTGCTGCATCCCTGCAGGGAGGGTGGGCTCTAGCCTCCTAGACTCCACGCTCCTTTGCAGTTGGGTATGTTCTAAAATGCAGAGTCCAGGAGGGAGGTTGCCACCCTGGGGCTCCTGTCTTCCTGCTGGCCCTTCCAGGAATCCAGTCTCTCCCTCCCTACAGGAAATTGAATCCTAGGTGTACACAGAGCCCAACTGCAGGGACACCCAGTGGCCAGAGGGCAGAGGCCACTGTGCTCCACAGAGGGACACCAGGGAGAGGAGTAGGGGTTTGAATAAGGACCCTGCTCAAGGTAGGTGTGAGGGGGTGATGAGGGTGAGGGGTGGGAAGGTGCAGGCAGGTGGGAGGGCTCCCAGCACAGCAGCACAGGGTAAAGGCACCTGCAGAACCAGGAGAGACTGAGGGAACGGGGAACAGGACAGAGTGGAGACTCTGGGTGCTCTCCCTGCTGGAGGCAGCTCTGTCGAGAAGCTGCTACGGCCTCACCAGCAAGCCTTCCGGCTCTTCTGAGGATGCTAAGGACCCCAGGGGTAGAAGAGAGGATGCTAGACCCTTCAAGACTCCTCAAACCTGTGACAGCTGCAGACAGATCTGTCTGTGGTACCCAGTACCATCCGCCCCACCACGCCAGCCACCTTACTGTTCAGCCTGCCTGTGGTCCTTCACATATGCTGACCCCCGCCCAGATCCCTCTCCCGAGACCCCTCACACTGCTTCCTCTCCTTCCCAAAGTTCAAGGGGACCCCTAGTACCACTTGACCTGCTAAGTTCCCACTTCTGAACAGTCTGTCCTTTCTCAGACCGCATTATTCTGGCTCCAGTGCCCACTCATTTCACTGTCCACCCTGCCACTCCCAGATTAGATGCAGTGGGCAGGCCAGCTGACTGCAAAGATCATGCTGACAGAAGCCACTGGCCATCCTGTGGTGAGGTACTGTGGTTTAAGCACTTGGCTTCTAACTGCAAGGTCGGCAGTTCAAACCTGTCAACCGCTCTGAGGCTGTCTACTTCCATCAACACTGTCTCAGAAGCCTTGTGAGACGGTTCTCTTCTCTCCCCTAGGTGGTCTGTGAGTCAGTTTGGTGGTGGTGCTGGGGTTCAATGTCTGGCTGTGAACTGAAAGGCTGATGGTCTGAACCCACCAGCTGTTAGGGACAGACTAGGAACTTAAGGGCCAGCCCAACTGCACCCCAACCTGGCACATGTATCAGCAATTTCAGGAAACTGAGCTCGGCAAACCTTCTGAGGAACACAGCAGGGCTAGACCACCACAGAGGGGAAAAATGAAGACTGTGAGCCACCTAGACCCTGCCAGCCATCAGGATTCAACTTGAGGGAGATGGGACAAAAACCCTATAAAGGAGAGAAAGCCAGTGTTCGCTCTCACTGGCGAGAGACGCCCACTTCTCCTACTCTGAGGAGTGTACTTTCATAGCGTAATAAACCTGGCTTGCATCTGTGTGTGCTGTTTGCACCGACCTCAAGTGGGTCTCACTAGACCCAGAAGCCAAGTCACCAGACCCTAACAGCAGCCAGGGCACAGGAACTGAAATTCACTCTGTGTTTCCATAAAGATGACAGCCTTGGAAAGTCGACGGGGCATTTCTACTCTGTCCTGTAAGCTAGCTCTGAGTCAAAATCGACTTTACAGAGATGGATTTGGGGTTTCCAACACATTCAGAAGAAACCCTCGTGGTAAAGTGCATAAGTCACTAGCCGGAAGGTTTTCAGTTGGAAGCCAACAGCCAATTCATGGGAGAGGAAAGTGGTAGTGTGTTTCTGTCCAAGTCAACGGTAACAAGGAACACGACTCCGGCTCACGACTCATCGCCATCTGCATCCGCATCACTGCTTCCATGAACCTTTGCCAAACAGGGTGCAAAGGAACCCTGGGGTGAGGCCACCAAGGATTGGAGATCTGGTCTTTGGAGGTAGCTCTCGAAGGAAGTACAAGTGACGCAGGGACATCGTGACAACAGCCAGTGCCCTAATATTAACCCTGGCATTTCAGGACCAGAGCCATTTACTCCTCGGTCAATAGGCCAGTTAAAACACAAGCATCCCCCCCGAGGAAGGAAGCTCCTTTAAGAAAGTCTCGTCTGGGCGTTCCTAGAAGTCGAGTTGCCAGCTCGTGTTTGAACTCATGTCTTTGGGCAGGCAGGTTAACTTCTGGGCTTTCTAAAACTGTCATTTTCCCTTATGAAGCTCTTCTGCAAAACACCCCACCAGGGCTACCACTTGGCTATTTTTGGAAACCGACTGTGTTCTTTTGAGCATTTTTCGTTCCCGAGTTTGGGCAAACCATTCTGTTTAGCACATACCCAGACACAACTGTTCTTGCTTTCCCTGTTACCATGGCAAACAGCAGACTCCTTACGAGCCACTCATTTCATCCTTTGCAGCTTGAGTTGGAAGTTCTTTTCTTTTTTGGAAGTCATTTTCTTTGGGACATGCTCTTTTACATTTATCTTTTAATTTAAAAAATTTTTTTTTTTTTTGAAAAGAGAAAAGGGTGCTGATTCTGGTAGAATCGCAGGGTTCCGTGGGTGCCAAAGTCTCTGCCAGAATAATGTGTTATTTTGCAGAGGAAACGCAAGGGCTGTGTGGGTATCTTCATGAGCAGACGTGCTAGAGGTTCAAACAGGACCTGGTTGATGAGAAGCTTCCAGAAATCAAATCCAGAAGAGAAGAAAGTGGACGTTTAGGAGAAGGATCGAGGGAAAGAAGACAGGCAGGCCTCTAGTTGAGTTGCAGATACTAAGTGTCTGGGACAGCTATCAACGACACCGTGTACTTCAATCTAATCCTCGTGATTTATACTCACTCCACTTAACTGATACCCTGCTGCGGAGAGCTCATGGTCAGGGTGTCAACAGTTGTCCAGGACAGAGCCACTGTGTCCACTATCAGGACACTGCCAAGCAAGGGGCAGAAGTCCAGATACATGGCCCGAGATGCTGACCCACACCTCGTCTCTGATCCCTAGTCCCTGACCCTGAATACAGGACAGAAGTCCTGATATATGGCCTGTGATTCTGACCCACACCTCATCCCTGACCCTGAACACGGAGCAAAAATTCCCACACATGGCCCTAGATGCTGACCCACACCTTGTCCCCAACCCCTAGCCCCTGACCCTGAACTCAGGGCAGAAGTCCCAATAAATGGCCCGAGATGCTCAACCACATCTCATCCCTGACCCTGAACCTGGAGCAAAAGTCCCCACACGTGGTCTGTGATGCTGAACCACACCTCGTCCCCAAACCCCTAGTCCCTGACCCTGAACACAGGGCAGAAGTGCTAATATATGGCCTATGATGCTGAACCACATCTCATCTCTGACCTTGAACACGGAGCAAAAGTCCCCACACATGGCTCAAGATGCTGACCCACACCTCATCTCTGACCCCTAGTCCCTGACCCTGAACACGGGACAGAAGTCTGGATACAAGGCCCGTGATGCTGACCCACATCTGATCCTGAATTTAAGGACCACGGGGAAAGGAGGCTTTGGTAAATGCCAGATCACTGGAACTGCCTGCACAGAAGCCAACGGGATAGCCAAGGCCACCCTGGGATCCCCAAATGGGCATCACTGGTGTTGGTGACAGGTCCCCTGAACCACCCAGACCCAAGTGGCAGGTGAAGGCTCGCCCTATGCAAAAGCGAAGAAGTCTCCACAGGCACTGACGTCTTGCTGATTGTCATTCACCCCTCACCGCTGGAATGCTTCCCCACAGACTTATGAAAAGTTCAGCCAAGGGCGCGTGCTTATTAGATTAAAGGAGCACGCTAAAACAAGGGAAAGCCTCAGCACAGGGCGTGATGTACACTAATGTCTCTATTACACACACAAGAGAGGAACCAAAAACATGCCAGAAGGCTTCTAGGTTCCAGCCTTTGAAGATGAGTCTCCTCATTCAACAGACGATGCTGGTGAGGCTCTGGCAGCAGGCACCATCCTGGGCACCAGGAGCCACAGAAAATGAGGGTGGCAATCGACCAGGCTGATGCTGTGTGCTTGTGACAATGCCACAGACCACAACAAAGCATGGCAAGTGATGAGTGCCCATGGTGTGGTCAGGCACCAAATAAGTGTCCACGCCAGGGCTTTTCCACTTTGTAAGAGAGGAATCTTTACAAGGAACCCCAGAATACCTGCAGGTAAAGAAACAGCTCCAACTGAGGCTCAGGTGGGGCGTGCAGGGTCCTATTCACAGGATTTGGTCTCAAAGCCTGCTAATCTCATCTAGTAATTCCAGACAATCTGCTGAGTAAGTTATTCCAAGGAAACTAAAATAATCCATCCACCCACCCATCTATTCATCATTCATTCATCTATCCATTCATTCATCCATCCACCTATAATCTAGGCATTTATCCATCTATCCACCCATCCATCATTTTTCTATTCATCAGTCATTCATCCATCTAACCACCGTTATCCACCCATCAACCCACTCACTCATACACCCACTCACCTACCCACCTACCCACCTACCTCCCACCCACACACTAATCCATCTACCCACCCACCAGTTTCTTCATCTGTCCACCTACCCATCCATCCAATTATCCACCCATCAACCATTCATCCATCCACCAGTTTATTTATATATCAATCCACCCACACATTTATTCACCCATCCATCTACCTACACATCCACCCATATATTCATTCATCCACCTACACATTCATCCATCCATCCACCTACATATCCATCCATCCACCTACACATCCATCCATCCATTAACCTACATATCCATCCATCCACCTGCACACCCATCCATCCACCTACACATCTGTCCATCCATCCATCCACCTACACACCCATCCATCCACCTACACATCTGTCCATCCATCCATCCACCTACACACCTATTCATCCATCCATCCATCCATCCATCCATCCATCCATCCATCCATCCATTCATCTTCCACCACCTGCCACATATCCACCCATCATTTATTCATTTAATAAAATCTTACCAAGCATTTAATGCCTTTCTGGCACTCTTCAAGGCACTAGGGATATTGCAATGAACAAATGAGATAAATATACTTCCCCACATAAAGTTCACCTACTTAAAATGAAAACAAAAACAAAAACAAAAACAAAAACATATATATGAGCAATGACAACCAACAGTAGCATTCACCACAAAGCCTCCACATTTATCCACCACTGTGTGCTGCATCCAACACACGCTGGGTAAAGAGTGGATCTACCATTACATTTACCTGTGAAGGACCTGGGTGTCAGAGGACTACGTGCCCGGATATTCCAGTCCTGGGGCTGTAAATCTCAATTCTCACACGCTTTCTACCTGACTCAGTCCAAAATGTCCAGTTTTACCCAAACCTAGTCTTTCTGGAAAATCACTCAGATGTGCACTGGGTGTCCAGTGCTCTTAAAGCTGTGGGCACTGACTTAGTGGGCAGTGGCAGGCATTCTCTAAGAAAGGAGAAGAGAATGGAAAAGACCCAGGTATTCACATCATCTGCAGGAGTGTACATACCCTGATGACACTTTCATTTTGTGTGTTGGCATGTGGGGATGGGAGTATGTGTGCACGGAGCGGTGGTTACTAGCTCACAATTCAGAATTCATCGTTTCCTGTCTGAAGTGCCTCCCGTGAGCAGGGACTCACAGCCTGGTCACTCGAGAGGGACACCCCAGTGCAGGAACAAGACACCGTTTCTCACTATCTCTATCCCTGTCCTTCTCATCCACATTCCGCCTCTTGATATTTCCAGTGACCTCTGAGGGTTCCAGCAAGCCTCACCTCACATGCTGGAAGCAGCCCTTTGTCATCTGGTCAATGCTGCTGCCTTGGGCAGTCTCCTCACTCTTGTCCCTTCATCTCAGCTTTTCTGTGGTTTCTCCCATGGTGGGTGTGTGGGTCTCAGGTTTGGCCACACTGCTAGGCAAGGTGACAAATGTGACCGGCCCCAGCTCTCCACCCTCCTTTCAGCCATTCTGCTCTGGCCACCTGCTGGCTGGACTTTGGTTGGGCTCCAAGATCTTGGCCTGGCAACATGACCCATAGGCCTCTGTTCCTTGTGTACAAACAAGAACGTGTCAGGATGGTTCCCAAGGCCGCATCCATGTTCTGGTTTGAGTGTAGAGCTCACAGATCCCCAAAGCAAAGGCGACGCTCCGACAGTTACCTGCAGCTGCGTCTAAGGTCGGCACAGGATGTTCATCATTTCAGGGTCCTCTGAGGTGATGGGACTGCATCATACCCCAATGTCCCTGTGCTTCAAACTCCAGACCCTTCCAAGGTCTCCATAAAACACAGAACTTAGCACATCAATAAACACATTCCAGTCTCCACAGAATTACAACCTATCCATGAAGCCGGGAGAGCGCTTTCATTGCATTTTAAAAACCAAAGCATCCTTTCCCCACCCCTAACAGTAGCCAGAGTCATCAACTAATCAATACATGCAAATGCAATTAGGAGGACACCACATTACCCCATGAAATCCATGCCTTCCGAGAACTCTTCGGAGAGGATGTTTAGGATCACACTACTGTCAATAGTGCAGAGAGAGGCAGGGTGTGATGTCCACTGCTGATGGACCTTCTGTCTCTGTCCCTGTCCCTTGTCTTCTGGAGAAACCAAGAACCAGGACGCCCCATCTGGACCTGGACTCTGAGAGTGGCCCTAGGCTCCCAGCCGAGGCTTAGAAAACCGCTGCCTGTGGACGGCACATAAAAGCCACTGACTGGGGACGTGTTGAGGTGGAAGGGGTGAGGTAGTTGACAGGGGGCTGGGGACCCTTGTCAGAGAAGAGGGCAAAGGCTGGGGACAGGGGACTCGGTGTGCTGGGATAGGAGCTGAGAGCCATGGTCAGGGCTAGGGGACTGTGGTTGAGGGCAGGTGGCCCATGTGGAGACAGGAGGCCTTGGTTTAAACTTGGGGGTAGGTGTGAGCAGGCCAGAGCTGGTCCCTGGGCCTCACCACAGAACCCTAAGCCCTAGTGCCTGCTCTCATGCTTCTGCCCCATGCAAGCAGTCGAGCTGGGGTCATCAGCAGAACAGGTGGACTTGCAGAGTGCCCAGGCTCAAGGCCCCGGGACAGGGAGTAGGCATAGCTCCTGTGCCAGGTAAGAGGGGGGGTCCAGAGTCCGGATGTACACACCTGTGTACTGGGACACCTCCACAGTTAACCCTGAGATTGACTCAGACACAGAAGAGTTGCGCTCCATGAGACTTTCAAGGGTTGATTTTTTCAGAGGTAGATCACAAGGTCTTCCTTCTGAGAGGCCTCTGGGTGGGCTTGAACCTCCAACTTTCTGTTTAGCAGCTAAACACACGTCTGCACTCCACTGAGAGTTCCTAGGCCTTTTTCCTCCTGCAAAGCTTCGTTGACAGCTCTGCGGCCCCTCACTCTCTGGAAGCGCAGCACAGGACCAGCTGGTCGGCAGTGCCCGGGGGCAGAGGGCAGCACCTGGGCAGCGTTCACTGCCTTTCCACACACACGAAGGGTCCCCGGAGTCTGTAGGCTCCCATACCTGGGCCGCACCCCGGAATGGGGCCCTTATCTGGAGCACAGACCTCGAGCAGAGCCAGGCGGGCAGCAGGAAGATGAGGCACCAAGTGTCACACACTAATTCTCATCCTGGAATCCCACCTGGGAGTGGCTGCAAGCTTCCTAGCCAGCCCTGTCATGGGAATAGCTGCCCTCCACTTCCCGTAGGGGTCATTAAGGAAAAGGATGATTCTCTGTTTCCTGAAGAGGACTGTCCTCCCCCAGTACCACCCCCAGACACTGCTGTCCTGAGCCCAAACACTCGGCAAAGTGAGCACCTACCGAGGATGACATAATAACCGCCTGCAGACCACCAGAACCCCCAGACCATATTCCACAAATGTAAATGTCTGCTTTTATTGCAGGAGTGGTCCCACCACGGCCAGGCCAGCAGCGCATTTGACTCTCTGGCAAGCCCACTTGCGGTCCCAATTAGAGTGGCCATTGTGACCTCACAAAGACCTGCCTCCAATAACCAGATGACCACACCGCACAGCATGCTGGCCCTGGTGACCAGGCTCTGACCAGCCAGTGAGGGCTCCGTGGGCAACCAGGCCTGTAATGAGGGTCCTCCTAAAGTCCCTCCCTGGGATCAGGGTTGCCACCAGTACTGGCTGGACACGGCAATGCACATCATCCACCTACCCACCAGCCCTCCCCAGGCACGAAGGAGGCTGCTCTGACAGTCCCACGGTCACCCTGGTGATCCGCCACCAAAAGTCACAACCCTAAACGCTGGTGGCCAAGGACACTAGGCTGTCAACTGAGGGATGGAGACTGATCTCTTTAGCTAAAAACAGGTTACACAACTCAATTCCAGGGGCCTGAATAAAAGACAAGAAAATCTCATTATCACGGGCCAGCCAGGAAATACGGTTGTCCCGTAAAAATGAGCCTTCTTCCTTCACCAAGAGAATTTGGAAAGACATCATTCTGAATGTTGATACCCGGTCTTCCAAATCCTATTGGCTATAAATGTTGGTCATTCTATTGAAACTCACTTATCGTTAAAAAAAAAATATGGCCCCAAATGGATGTGATCAGACCTGTGAGTGGAAAGCATGCATTTTACAGACATGATACAGGTGCAAGTAACCTGCCCGCACACCTGTGATTGATCACTGAGCGTGTGGATGTATTTATAGCAACCCTCGGTCACAGAGCCACTCTTCATGGTCATGTTTCCCACATAGGACTGCACTGTGTGTAGGGCTTATCCAAGGAGCCCCACCCTAGGGGGGAGGCCCACCCGCTGAGCAAAGTCTGGGGCAGGAGCATGGGTGTCCAGTGACACTCTGGGTACGGAAGTCTCTGTAATTCCACAGGGAGGGCTGAGGTGGTGCAGATACAGTTCTTCCCCATAGCAGGGAAGACCGGGCCTGAGCTCCTGGGAAGAAAACTTTGATGATTACACCCCAAGCAAGGGTCGGGAACTTCCCCGGGATGCACAGGACTGAGCACTCTGCTATGGACCCCACTCAGCTGCCTCGTGGTGCCCACAACAGCGCTTAACTTCCTTAGTTTTAAGTAAGAACTACCGTGGATTAAGTGCACCCTGCCCATTAGGTTCTGCTGTGGATTGAACTAGGAACCCTAACCTTATCCTGTGGATGGAACCCTATAGGAACAGAACTTTCTTTGTTATGTTAATGAGGTCGTTTCAGTGTAGGGAGGGTCCTAAACCTCCTCCTTGCTGAGAGATGAAAGGAGCAGATAGGCACAGAACAAACATATTCTTCAAGATCCAAAAGCAACTGAGGAAAGCTGGAGTTGCAGAAACTGAAAGAGTCAAGGACCTTCCTCCCGAGCTCACGGAGAGCGAGCTGTGAATTTGAACAACTAGGTTACTAAACTTTGAGAAAATAAATGTCTGTTGCTTAGAGCCCCCCTCTCAGGGTATTTCTGTTACAACAACACCAGGAGACTGAGCCAGGGACCAAGCTTTCTGTCCTTTCCCTAACACACTAGCACATCACTCTCACATAGCTGGGAGCTCCCTGTTCCATTTTAAATCTCCAGTCAGCAAACCCAGGGGCTAAAGAAGCAGCCTTGAGAAGTTGGAGATCAGAAATGTTTACTGAGATCTAGCCCACTCTTCCAACTGGTCTTGTGGGAATATCAGACGCAGAGTCCAGGAGAACGTGTCTGAAAACACATGAAACAGTGGCAGGTGCAAGCTGCGATCTGCCAGGAGCCGGCGCCGTGATCCGGCACACATACCTTCCTCATGGTTTATTTTCAGGTTATCAATGCCTTGAGAACCAGACCAACTCGTTACAGCTGTTAACAGTGTCGTCTGTTTCCACAGAGCGTGGGGGCTGAATGTTTGTTAGGAGTCTTGGTTTCTGAATCTTCTTCAAGATCCCTCACCCACACTATGCCCACACCATGTCCATCTCTGTGCCGTTGGCAGCAGCTCCCACTGCCTGATCTAGAAGTTTCTCCAGGGTTCCATGTGTGCTAAGTGGGTAGGTCTGCATCCCACTGGTGTGGAGCCAACTTCTGCTCACCGTGAGTGAATCTGCAGGGCACTGGCTTCCCAAGGGTGTGATTCTTTATAGGAGCAGCCTGCCTCAGCTGTCTCCGATAGAACAGTTGGTGGGTTTGAACTGCGGACCTTTGGGTCAGCAGTCCAACACTTAACCTACTGTGCCACGAGGGGTCCTCAGTGTTAGTACCACCGAGTCGGTTCTGACTCATAGTGGCCCTATTTAGGGTTTTAGAGGTGTTAAGTCTTTGAGGGAGCAGAAAGCCTCATCTTTCTCTCATGGAGCAGCGGGCTTGAACCATGGAGCTTGTGGTTCACAGGGCTCCTTAGGTAGATGATAAAAAGAAAGAGCACTTAAGAGAAACAGAGAAGGACAGAGAGAAAGAAAGACAGGCAGACAAACTTGCCATCAAGTCGACTTTAACTCACAGCCTCCTCCGCACGTCCCCCAACATGCTGGAGACCATGATCATCTCCTCTGTCCAGGGCAAACAGATTGGACCATGTTCTGCTGTGTTCCATAGGGTTCTCAATAGCTAAGTTTTGGAAGGAGACCACCAGGCCTTTCTTCCTGGTCTTAGTCTGAACGCTCCTCTGAAACCTGTCCACCAGGGTGACCCTGCTGGTATTAGAATGTCAGTATCATGGCTTGCAGCACCCCACAAGCTACCACGGTCTCACAATCTGACTGGTCAGAGGTAATCATACGATAATATGGCCTGGTGGCACAGAGAGGTGAGTTATTCAGTGTTGTAAACCACAAGGTCGGTGGTTCAAGCTCACCAGCCACTCCTCGAAAACCCTATACAGGGTCACTATGAGTTGGAACCGAATCGACGGCACTTAACAACAAAAATATCCCATGGCACACATGTCCCTGGACATGCCTATCTTCAAACAGAAAGGCCATGCACAGCGCTGCTCAGTACCAACCTAAGGGACAGAGGACAGCACTGGTGGGACTGCCGCTCAGCTCACATACAAGCGTGTTTGAAGGTTTGAAAGGAGGAAGCTGGACTCATCAGCTGTTGTGTGACGTGAGTCAATTCTGCCTCAGTGAGCCTACAGGACAGACCAGCTACCCTGCAGTGTTTACAAGGCTGTCCTCCTGGCTGTGGGAGTAAACTGCCACATCGTTCTCCCGTGGAGTTGTTCGTGGGTTCCAGCCTGTACTTAACCACTGCACATCCAGAACGCTCTTTTGAATGCGGGACCATTTTCAGTTTGCACTATTGTTGCTGGGAGCCGTGGTGCAGATATGGTTCACGGGGACGCCATGAACAGAGCAGAACTCAGAACTGGCCCGTGCGGTTTCCTAGGCAGCTGTCTTTACGGAACAAATAGCCAGGTCTTTCTCCTGTGGAGGAACCAATGGGCCCGAACCCTCATCCTTTCAGTTAACATCCGAGCGCTTAACTTCCGTGCCACCAGGGGTCCTTAATTAGAACACTGAATTTCCCTTTCAATCTCTCAATTCCTCGCTCACAAGGGCTGGATGATCCATGCATACCATCTGATTCCAGGCATCTCCTCTGCTTGTTCTAAGTGGCCCAGGCCTGCCCCCAGGGTGGGTAGGGTGTGTTAGACAGGAGTTAACTGTCCACCTCATCATGGGGTCTCCTGGCCTGGAGATGCTGGCCTGCAGGTCTGTCCAGATGCCCCAGACTCCAGGCCGGAGAACAGGTGAGCAGCCGATACCACAAGTCAGCATGGACTTCCGGGCGTCTGCACCTGCTCACTAATATGGAGGAACACTAACTTCGGAGATGACACGAGTCCTCTTATTTCCTGATCTAGGGCGAACACAGCGAAAAGGCGTGAGAAATGGGTATCTACTGAAGTCCTGTCCATGTGTGGTCAGTGCTGCTCCACTTCCTTCATTTCTCTGTCAGAACCATGCGATGGGAGGGGTCACTAGGACCTGTCCAGCAGAAGGTGTTCAGTGTTCATCACAGTGGGTTCCTGAGCAGGGATGGCCACAGCCCAGTAGACTCTGGAAGCTCTGGGTGCCACAGAGTCTCCGTGTGGGGAGAGGTACTTTGTTCTGTCCTTTCTCAGGCTACGTGGGCATCTCAGGGAGGGGCGGAAGCTACAGACTCCCACGCTGAGAATATGAATGGTGCTGCCTTTCTGAGGCCCCCTTGAGATGCAGGGACCCACGACCACATAACCACAGCCTCCGAGCCAGAAACCCGGGGTTCTGCTTGTAATGATTCATCATGAAGAAACCCAGAGAGACACTCTCCTCATGGTACCCTCCCCAGGAGCAGAGATCTGGAAGCACCTCCCATCCAGCTACATCACACCCACACCATGCACGTTCATGGGATGCGCACAGACACATGCATACACGTGCGCACCTGAACATGTGTGCATGCCCCACCCATGTGCTACACACATGAATGTGGCACACTCACATGTGTAGTTGAGCACAGCATGTATGTATGTGCACACACATGTGCAAGACACACTCGAATGTGCACTTGAAACCCAGCACAAGCATGGGCACATGCGTGTGCACACATGCAGACATAAGTGACACGCAATGACATTGGAGCAGTTAAAGAGCATTTGGTTCAAAGAAGGAAGAAAAAATCATACTTGGTCCTTTCTCATTACTTTTTTTTGGTTTTTTTGCTTTTTTGAGTTTTCGACTACAATTATTTTTAGCTCCTAAAACACAAAATGTTATTCTAAAATCAGAGGGGTAAATGAGACATAAACATGTCCTAATAAGGAGGTTGTGCTGTTACAGGGGACCCCTCCTGGGGGAGTGCCTTCCCTTCCCCCTCACAAGGAAGCACACAGTGGTCTCTGCTCCAATCGACTCTAGTCAGCTTCTGCGTGTCTCTGCAGACCAGTGGGTTGTTGAAGACACTGCTGGCTTCCTCTGTGAGGAGTGCTGCTGATACTTTTGGGTACTGCCAAGCTGGTCCCAACTCACAGCCACACTACGTACCACACAACAACACAGCGACCGGTCCTTTACCATCTGTTCATTGTGGCTGTTTCCGCCCCTTACAGCAGCCACTGAGCCAATCCATCTTACAGAGGGTCTTCCTCTTTTTCATTGACCCTCCACTTCACCGAACATGATGTCCTTCTCCAGGGACTGGTCCCACCTAATGATGCTTCCACAGAACATGAGATGAAGTCTCGCGATCCTTGCTCCTAAGGAAGATTCTTTCAGTACTTCTTCCCGCGACAGATGTGACTGTTCTTCAGACAGTCCATGATCTATTTAATATTCCTCACTGACATCCTGGTCTTCCTTACTCATTGTCCAGCTTTTGCATGCATATAGAACCTGCTGATTTTGCAAATCCAGTGCTTTCTTTGTTAGAGCATGTTAGCACTGAATGGTTGACAAGGATGACAGGGTCCCCTTGGGACAGTTGCCAGAGTGGACCCAAGGCATGCATTGTCAGTTCCCTTCCACTTCCTGTACCCCAGGGACTTGTGGAGGCCAAGGCAACCTGGCTTCACCATGAGGTCGTGTGGCGCGGCATCAGCTGGCCCCATCCATGGTCACTGCCACATGTGCACCCACCTGTTCTTTAATGGGGACTGCTCATTGGAAAGCCGTTCTCATCTTCCAGAAGGAGAAAGCAGCTGACGAAGGTCAGAGCATTCATGGGGTCCTGGGCCTGCCCTCCCCTAGCTTAGAGCAGCTAGACTGGATGGACCCCAAGGGCATAAGGGAGTGTCTGGGTGGTACAGACAGTGACTGTGCTTGGCTGCTCACTGGAAGGTTGGAGGTTTGAATCCACCCAGGAGCACCTCAGAAGAAAGGCCTGGTAATCTACTTCTGGAAAATCAGCCGCTGAAAACTTTGTGGAGCACAGTTCTATTCTGACACACAAGGGGTTACCCCTTCAGTCCAAGTCAACTTGACAGCAAATGGAAGAGACATTTTAGCCCCAAACTCTGAAAGAGGAGGCCAGTGCCCCCCACACTGCCTGCACAGACTGGCTGGCCACACCTCCGAGCCTGGTGTCACCCCAAGTTCCTGCAGAAGCTCAGCATCTCCACCATTGGCCCAGTTACAGTGGACACCACAGCTGATGCAAGAAAGCGTATTGAACAGGGGAATCCTCTCCCTGCCCTTATCTTGTGCGCATACGGAGCACAGATGAAAGCCATCCAAGTCTGTGTCCTTCTTCTCTCTGTGAGATGCTGGGTTCCCGAAACTGGGGCATTCTGGACCCATGTGCGACAAAGCCCTGGAAACCAGTACTGCATTGCGAGCCCCACTTTGGGGGTGCCATGAGGACCTCACTCCAAAGTCTGAGTGTAAACCAAACACCCACCATTCCATCCATCATCCAGGTCCAAGAGAGCTTACTTCCCTTGCCAGTGGCAGGCGCTGCCACCTCTACACCTGTTCTCTGCCTGGCAGCCCCACAGGGGGCATTGCACCCCCCACTGGACTGACTCACAGCCTGAGGCAGCGAGCTCCACCCTGAGGTCCCAGAGCATCCCTGGGGCCAGGCCTCCGTCCACCTTCTGCTGTCCAGTGGCCTCCCGCACACCACGTGGACAGAGTAGTGTTGGTTTCCAGGTTGTGACCTCCCAGTCCCTCTCTTCCCAGCTGCCTCCAGGTGGGTTCAAACCGCCAACCTTCCTCCGGCTAGCAGTCCAGAGCCCCACCATTTGCACCACCCCGGGACTCAGTAAGCATCACACCCTGGCCCTACCCCACCTCCTGTGGCTGGAGCACAGGATTTCCTTTGCACCAAAACGGTCCCCACTGAAGATGGCCAACACAGTGTCAGAGCCTCGCACGGACACTCCTATCCATGTCCTCTTTGAGTGGACAGCGATGGTCACAGGCAGGCAGCTCAGAGCAGCACAGGACCCCGGGTTCATGGGTCTAACACCAGCCTCCACCTAAGATGTGGGGTGCATCCAATTAGCTCATGGAGGTCCTGGCTGGACCCCATGAGAGCTGGAGGCTCCCAAATGCCTGCCAATCAGGGTAGAGGAAGGGAAGTCCCACCCCTCTCCACCAGGAGGGAGTGTGCTGGCAGGTCCTTGCCCCACACTGCCTCTATCTCTCCTGTGTTTTGAACTCTGTCCTCTCAAAGAGGCTGACCCAGAGGCTGAGCTGTCTAGTGGGGGACTGAGCATCAGACAAAACGGGGGCCCTGCTCCTCAAAGCAGAGAGGCGCCTCTGCCGCCGGCCAGGGTGGTGGGCTTCTACCCTGTGAGTCCTGCTGAGAGCCAGGAGGCCGGGACAAGTCACTTGGACTTCCAGGGCATGGCCACAATCATTGCCATCATGCCCCGGAGGCTCCTGCCCAACATCGAGGTGTCACGTGACAAATCAATGAGACAGTAAGCAGTCAGGCAGTGCACCGAGACACTTCTAGATGGAGTACGACTTCAGCATGTGTGATGCCAGCAGAGAGGACAGGGAAGGGGCTGGCCAATCCATGAAAACGACAGTAAGGATAAACACAAGACTGACCCAGGCTGCACCAACGAACGGACACAGACCTAGCAACAGCTGTGAAGATGGCACAGGACAGGCAGCGTCCTTTGTTCCACTGTACCTAACAATAACAATGACAACGACAACGGGGCCCTGGCTCCAGTTTTCATACCCTCAGACAGCCGGAGAGCCCAGGGATCAAACAGACCTGCTTATGAGCAAGGCCGGGAGGCTCCCTGGGCCTGGCTCCCCACCCCGTCTGCAGGTCCAAGTCGGTCTCGGAGCTGGGAACAGCCAGTCTTCTCCCTGAGAGCCTGGTGCCACGGAGTCACCATGCAGAAGGCTTACAAAGCTGGGGCTGTCCTCACTAAACTCCAGATGGAATCATTGTCATTGTTATCCATTTATGAGCTGGTTACCTGAAGCCATTAAGCCCACAGAGGGGCAATTTCATTAGACTAAGATCCACTTGTCTTCCTTCAGTTTGAGAATGGCCTAATAAATACACGGAGTAAGGCCTATCGCTGGTGCAAAATGAAAAACACTCCGACGTTTCCCTTTTATGCCCTTCCTTCCCCTAATTACCAAGCTTTCAAAGGTGTTCATTCTCAGCACAGACTGCCCCTCCTGGGCAGGAAACCCTTGCTCCTTTCCCCAGGTAGGGAGGCTCGGCTGGGACATGGTGGCTCTCTCTCACACACAGGCACCATCACAAGGAGACCACCACCCAGGAAGGCATGAGAGGAGGACAATAAGCTGTTTTTACTTTCGTAAAAATAGGAAACAAGCAAGGTGCAGTTATTATGGGTTGAACTGTGCTCTCAGAAAGAAGCGTTGAAGTTTTAATCCCGAGACATGTGAACCTTGTTTGGAATGGGATCTTTGAAGTTACTTGGCATAAGGCCACACAAGTGTAGACAGTAAATGGGTTCCATTCCAACACACAGAAGGATGCTGGTGGATGCTGGGGTGACGAGCCAGGGAGCACCTGGGGCTGCAGATCTTCCCCAAGAGCCTTCAGGGACATTCTGCAGGCTCAGTTCTCGTCTCCAGAACTAGCATTCCGAGCCCCCCAGACTTGACTGTGGTACATGTCTGTTAGCTCCGGCACAGGCCTAGGGGGAGACAACACAGAGGACTCTGAGGAGGACTCCTGATGGGAGACAAGGCCCTGGGAAGTGCCCCCGGAGGAGCCGGTGGCATGGTGGCTAAACACTCAGCTGCTAACCACAAGGTCATCGGTTCAAATCCACCAGCCACTCTGCGGGGGAAAGATGTGGTAGTTGGCTTCCGTAAAGACTATAGCCTTGGAGACCCTATAAGTCAGAATGAATAGCAATGGGTCTGGACTTTGGGACTAATGTTACCATGTCCCTGGTGGATAAGCACTGAACTGCTAATCACAGGATCACAGCTCAAACCCACCATCCTCTCCTTGGAAACCCTACACAGGGTCGCTGAGTCGGAATCAACTTGATCACACTTAACAAAAACAAAAACAACCAGGTACTGGAAGGAATTCTGGTGGCACAGTGGTTAAGCACTCTACTACTAATCGAAAGGTCGGCAGTTCAAACCCACTAGCTACTCCACAGGAGAAAGACGCGGCAGTCTGTTTCAGTGAACAAGACAACCTTGGCAATCCTATGGGTGGTTCTGCTCTGGCCTGTAGGGTTGACTGGACCACAGTGGGAGCTCAAGTAGATCCCCCGGGTGGGGGCAAAGAAAGCACTGAGCAGGGAGGGCTTGTTACGTGTTGTTGAGTTGGTTCAAACCGACTTGTGGTCCAGCTCATTAACCCACAGCGCCACACCAGGACTCCAGGGAGAGCTTTGTTGTTGTGAAGTGCTGTCATGTTGGTTCCAACTCATTGTGACCCTGTATAGGGTTTCCAAGAAGCAGCTGGTGAGCTGGAACCACCAACCTTGCAGTTCAAAAGACTTTGCAGTCTGACATGTCTAAAAGGGAAGAGGGGCACTGAGAAAGAAGTGGAGGGGTGGAGTGCCCAGTCAGCAAGCAAGCACATAACTGTTCCCTGCAGATGAGAAAGGAAGCACACATCAGCCTGTGCTTACCTGTAACTGGGTGTCACTGAGGACAGGTGTAGTCATTGTCATATGACCTGAAATAGAGGGGCTTCACTGTGTGAAGGGTGGGCGTCTTCACAGGCCCCCTGCACCCGGCTCAGCAGAGGTGGCTGCACTTGCTCTGGGGTTCAGACACAGGAGTGATGCGTCCCGGGTGAGGCCTGAAGGTGTGCACAGCCCTGACCCACAGGCCTTTTGGAAGCCACTATGGCAGAACTCTGGGCCTGGTCTCTGTGTCCAGGACCACTCCTCAGTCTTCACAGAGGACACAGCTTCAGAGCAGCTCGCTGGACACCGGGAAGAAACTGACCACTAGTGGTCAGGAATGCCGGGAGCAGCCTGTCCTCTTCCTGGTGGGACAGAGGCTCCCAGATACTCGCAGGAGCTCCCGAGCATGGGGTCCCATGTCAGCAAGTGTGGCCTCCCCACAAAGGCACTCACCACAGCTGAAGGAAACACACTGGACCACAAGGTCTGTTTGAACTGCAAGGTTGGTGGTTCAAACTCACCAGTCACTCCTCGGAGACCCCACACAGAGTCGCGATCAGTCGGAACGACTCCAGGGCACACAACAACAGAGCTGAAGCTAAGTACTCTGTGTCAGTCTCCAAGCTGAGGTTTGGCATGGGTAGAAGTGCCCATGTCAGATGGCACAGACTTGCTAGAAAGCGTCAGATGGAAGCAGACGACAAGGTGGGAAAATGTGGGGCCCCGACCATGGAAAGCCCACGAACACCAGAGCAAAACACTTTCTGTACCTGCTCCGGCCCCATTATCAACTGTGTGTTCCATAGGGTTTTCATAGGCTAGTTTTGCTAAATAGGTTTCCAGGCTTTTCTTCCTACTCTTTCTTGGTCTGAAAGCTCTGCTGAACTTGTTGGGCATCACAGCAACCCACAAATCTCCAAGGACATACAGGTGGAGGTTGTACATGAGCTGCGCACCTGGGAGTCGAACCTGGGTGTCCTGGGAAGAAGGTTTCTGTGCCGAAAGTTGGGGCTTTGCACACTTCTCTAAACAGGCTATCATTTTAACATAGCAAAGCACTCGCCTTCATTTTTAAATAGCAAAACTACAATTATCCCTGCATGTCTGATGGTGCTCCGCAGTGCTCCGGCATAACAAACCCATCGCTAGCGATCCGGGCAGGAGGCCAGCGTCCATATCGTGTGAGGCTCCTGGCTTATCAAAACCCAACCGCATTAATCCTCCTCCCGACATAAAAACTCAAATAGGTTCCCGGAGAAGCTACCGGCTCACAGAGAGCACTTCCACCGGGAGTGGGAGGGTTGAGATTAACGGAGCAATGTGTTGGGGAAACACAGATAAGAGCTGGCTCGCTCCGCTCCTGGTGGACTGAGGCTCAGCAAACACAGGCCGGGGTCTGCAGTCACGCGTGGACCACCACTGACATTTTGTATCCATGTGCATGGCCGGAACTTTTGCAATCAACAACAATGGGCTCCCTCCCGGGTGACACCATTTTCCAACCAGGGAAGTTCTGACACATGTGGCATTTAGACAAGAAGGAAATCATACTATTTCCAAGCTGATAAGGGAGAAATGCAACCAGACACTTGCTAGATCACCGTGTGGAGCGGATGCCTTCCCATTGAAAACAGCTCCATTCAAGGCAGAGAGGAGGCGAGGACAGGCAGACAGAGGGGCCCTGCAGCCCCCCCTATCTCCAGCAAAGCTCCTCTGTTCCCTTGGGGCTGGGGAGTGATTAATTAACGCCTCCTGGAAGCCGCAGCCACAGAAAACCACTGGGGACCTTTTCTCTGCTCATCACGGGATGAGCCTCATCCAGAATGCTTCTTTTGGAACCTAGCGATGGGTTTGTCTCTGAACCTGGAGCACCTGCAGGCTGGAGTCTTCCAGCTACCCAGAGAGCAGATGCCAAGCTTGGTGGATGCTTTTCCCGCTGCGGAAAGGCCACTAATAACAATTGTAAGAAACATCCACATACGAGAGCCACCATATCATGTTCCCAAATCTAGTCAGTAACTCTCCCTGATTCTTCCTCAAATCCCTGGTACCCTTCCTACCCTAGGCCTGATCACTGGTCTGTCCTCTTCCTAGAACAAGATACCCAGTGAGAACACAGGAAAGCCCACGGCCAGAGAGCTGCTTCTCACTGCCAGTGACTAGAAAACACTCAATCGAGGTGCCCCATGGACTTTCCAAGACTGTAGACCTTTACAGAAGCAGACTGCCCCATCTTTCATGCCTGGAGCAGCTGGCAGATTTGAACTGCTGACCTCGCAGTTAGCAGCCCAATGCTTAACCCACTGTGCCAATAAGGCTCTTTATGTAGATATAGTGACAGATTTACTTCAAGGAATTAACTCTGGTGACTATGTGGGCTACAATGGGAGTACGGAAATAAGAATGATCAGGCAAAATCTCTGTTTATAGTCTGGAGGCAGAACACATCCTAGGGAACCTCTCCATTTGCTCTGAAGACCCTCAACTCATCGGATGAGGCCGACCACATCCTGGTAAGTGACCTGCTTTTACTGAAGCTACCTGGCTAGAACAGTAGTGGGCACTACAGCCATGCCCCCCTCCACACACATCAGCCACCACATCTCCCTTGACCTTCCATTGTGCAGACACACAAGCTCACACTCACAGGCTCGCCGGCAGAGTCGTCTGATGGTGGCTGACAGCACTGCAAACTCAGACCCCAGTGTCAAGTCACATGACTCCACACACCAGAGGACAAATAAGCAAACCCCTAAGAAACACAGGGGTGGGGGAGGGGCTCGCCATGTGTGTTTGAGAGTTTTACATAGGACACAAAGAGGGAGCCCCAGTTCGTGGCTCAATGTCAGCCTGCCACTTGACTTGAGGCTGCTCCCAAAGGCAGGGGGCAGACAGTCCATTGGCCCCTCTGCTGTGTTGAGTCACAAAGATGCTGTGCCCAAAGGCATTGGTTCCAACAAGTAAGGTGAGGATTCCAGCCAGGCTCCATGTGGCTCACTGACTGCACAGGCTTCCCCTCGGCCACCCAAAGAGGCAAGGGAGTGGGGGCCACTGACATGAGGTACTCCTGGTCCCCCACCCCTCCCAGTCCCTCCCCAGGGCAGCCTGGAAACCCCAGGGATGCTAGTGTGATGCAATCCAAACTCCACAGAGAACCTAACACTTTCTAACTGGATCGGGCTGCAACAGCCGCCATCACCACTTCAAAATCTGAGAGTCCCAACGCAAGCCTTGTTAGGTTCGCAGTGCAAATATCCCCCAATGGGGACATAAGGTGGAGTCTTGGGTCCAGGAGATTGTTACAAGGCAGTGCATAAGGTCACAGACTTGTCAGATAACTCAAAGTTTGGAGGTTCTCGACCAGCTAGAGGTGTCTCAAAAGAACATCCTAGAGATGAATTTCCCAGAAATGAGGCAACGAAGACCCTACTAAAGAGTACAGTTCCACTCTGACGCACACGGGGCTGACTCGATGGCAACTGTTGAGGTAACCGAGAGATTCCTGCCATTAACTCCCAATCCTGAGGACGCCTGACATGTTCTCTCCCCCACCTCGGTTCACCCAAAGGTACTATCGCAGACCCTGAACATGTAACACTGGAGGTCCACTCCACCCCACCCCAATAATTTCCAAAGGACACAAGACTTGAGAATGGATTTCAAAACCTCTGTCATTTTGGCAGTGACATTTTATGTCTTAGAAGCAATTTTTATTAGCCAGGATTGCAGAAAATTGACGTTTACCAACCATTAACCTTTCAGGCATGCATCTCTCTTTCTTCCCCTCGTGTGGAACTATTCCTTCCACTTCTGTGCCGATCAATCCTAAAGCTTCCCAGCTCCATTAAGGGGAGGGAAAAGAAAAGAAAAAAAAAAGTCACAGCCCTCCCTCGACATGAAGCTGCTCTCTTCTCAAGAAAACCTACATTCTATAATTTTATGGACTTTTGATCACAATTTTATAGCCTTCAGCCCTTCACTGCTATAGTGTTTTTATCTTAAACATAAGAACTAGATAAGACGAGTTTTATAATCCCTCCTTTGGATCTGGGAGAGCTAGGGAAGAAACGGAGAACTTGAGGGAGGAAAAAAAATCGTAGAGCTTTCAAAAGCCAGGAGGCTCCAGGTATGGTTACCTTTGGAATAAATCACTTCCTGACTTCATCAGTTTCTCCCTTGTTGTTGTTGTTGTTGTTGTTAAGTGCCATCGAGTCGGGTCCGACCCATAGCGACCCTGTACAGGGTTTCCGAGGGTGTAAATCTTTACGGGAGTAGAAAGCCTCATCTTTCTCCCGCGGAGCGGCTGGTAGTTTCGAACCGCTGACCTTAAGGTTCGCAGCCCGATTCGTAACCACTACGCTACCAGAGTTCCTCCCTGCTCATATATTAAATACAGCATAATCTAATAATACCAATACACTATTAATAAATAACTACAGCCCAGTCACTTCTATTCCACAATCCCATGGACGCTAAATGGCTTCTCCATATTTATTTATTCAATTTTAAAAACATGTTTTTCACCAAGAAGTCTCTGGCTGCACATACAAAATACAAAGATCAGTGGGAAGGAAAAGGCCCCGAACAAAAGCCTAAAATCCTAACAAGTCAGGCCTCTCTGTCTAATGGAAAAATGACTGTCCCAAAGCTCTCCGGACTGGACTCCGGAATAAGATGGTCTGGTGGGGTTTGGGGCCATCCTTCATTGTCTTGGTGTTGCTCTGCAGGATAAGCACTTGATCTCCAAGTTGGTTTGAACCACAAGGTTGGTGGTTCAAACTCACTAGCCAGCTCCTTGGAGGTTTGTAATGAGTTAGGACTAACTCGATGGCACTTGACAACAAAACAAGGTTTTACAGGCTCAGAAATCGAATCTATGGCAGTGGGGGCTTCCTTTCAGGAAAGGGTCTCCCAGATTCAGAAAGGGGGCAGCAAGAAACCTGAGACCTGGACATCAATTTGACTGGGGGCCAGGTGAGGCGGGGTGCTGGGATACATTATCCCACAAGAGTTGGCAGGAGTGTCTCAGGCTGAATGGGCTCATACACTCACATCAATAAATAACAAGAGATTGGATGGGTGCATTTCAGAATCATTGAGCTGTGGATTCCTCAGACTCCTCGGGAACTGGGGAGACCAAAGATCGCCGGTCACACAGGATGCCACAGCCAGCAACCCGGGGATTGGGCTGGGGCTCACTGTCCAGCCAACTGCTCAGCCAGCAATCTGGACCTCTCTCTGGATATTTATAACATCATTCATGTTGCTGTTGTTGTTGTTATGTGCCGTGGAGTCGGTTCCGACTCATAGCGACCCTACACCGGGTTTCTGAGGCTGTAATTCTTTACAGGAGCAGAAAGCCTCATCATTCTCCTACGGAACAGCTGGTAGTTTCGAACTGCTGACCTTATGGCTCACAGTCCGATTCATAACCACTATGCCATTCATTGTTGTTGTGTGAAGTGCCATCGAGTTGGTTCTGACCCATAGCGACCCTGTATAGGGTTTCCGAGGAGCAGCTGGTGAGCTTGAACTGCCGACTTTACAGTTCAAACAGCTTTGCAGTCCGGTGCATTAACCCACAGTGCCATGCCATTTATAGGCCATACCAAATTATCAATTTAAAAATCAGCCTGCTCTATTTGGTCAAACATTTAAATAACTCATCCCTAATGTGATAGCGCTGTGGGTTAACATGCCAGACTGCAAAGCGGTTTGAACTACAAGGTCGGCAGTTCAAGCTCACCAGCTGCTCCTCAGAAACCCTATACAGAGTCGCTATGGGTCGAAACCGACTCCATGGCACTTAACAACAACAACAACGTCATGGCTGGAGTCCTGGTGTGGGGCTGTGGGTTAATGTGCCAGACTGCAAAGCGGTTTGAACTACAAGGTCGGCGGTTCAAGCTCACCAGCTGCTCCTCAGAAACCCTATACAGAGTCGCTATGGGTTGAAACCGACTCGAAGGCACTTCACACAACAGTAATGTGATGGCTGGAACTGCAGTTGCCTTGGCAGGAGGACCAGGCCAAATGATTTTGAGAGCTGTGGGTTAATGCGCTGGTCTTCAAGTTCGGTTTGATCCACATGGTCGGCGGTTCAAACTCACCAGCCGCTCCTAGGAAACCCTACACAGAGTTGCTATGAGTCAGAACTGACTTGACAGCACTTCACAACAACAACATACAGCCTGAGGGCCACACATTCCCCACCCTTGTGGGACTTAGTCAGAGACCATGAAGTCCCCTGTGAGTGAGAACCTCAGGTCTCGGGATGTGGGGGCGTGTCCTGCCGAAGATACGACCAATGAGAAAACACAATGCCAACCACGGTGGGCATTAGGAGAAGCCAAGAGATAGCTCAATGCCCAGCTGGCCTCAATCGGCTCCGGCAATGTCTGGGTCTCTGGCTGAGCTGCCCCTCACTGGTGGTGTAGCGGGAAAAGGGTGAGGGGCAGGGTCCTCCCTGTAAGCTCAAACCACTCTGCAGACCCCATGTTGGAGAAGGGACAAGCTCTCACCCAATCAGCAGTCCTCTAGCCACCCTGCCCAGCCTGGAGAGAGGCAGGATGACCACCACCACCCACTCCTGGAAATACCAGCAGTCCTGCTCTGACAGGTGTCAGCCAACCCCAGGTCCAGGCAGCCCCCAGCCTGGGACACTCCCAGATGTGTACAGATCTGCCTCTCACTGCCCTGTCAGCCCTCTAAAATGGTGGGATGGGAGCAGCAGCTGTCCTTCATGATTCCAGCGGTCCAGGTAACAAACCAGGCTGCTGGAGACACAGAGAAAGATGCTCAAGACCAGAAGCCAGGCCCTCCTGAGTGCCCACGACCAGTCTGTGGATGTCCCCATCTCCAAGCACCTCCACCTTCGGCAGCAGAGTCTGCCCACCCCACCACAGACCTTTAGATTAACAAACTATTTACAATGTACCCCCAGACAGCATCTGAGCCATAGCCTTTATTAAGCCTCCATCGGAAGAGAAGGATATGACGAAGAACAAATGTTACATATACATTTTCATTCCAATGGCATGGCTGGACACCGTGCTGAATAGTAAAATGCTGTGTGACAGCCATTGCCCACCTGAGCTGGGTACCCCAACACCCCCTGGACTGCACAGTTTTCCAGTTTTTTCACTATAGATGGGCCCCCAGCAAGGAATGTACACCGGGTTCTGGAAAGATATTTTCAGCAGCATCCAGCCACAGAACTGTATCCCTGTTCCAGAAGCAAGGCTCTGGACTAGGTGTGGGTGGGGTCATGCTCCTGGCAGGTTCCCGGGGAGGCCCCGAATCTTTCAGGCTTCTTCCAGCTTCTGGAGACACCTGACATTCCTGGTTTGTGGCTCCTTCACTCCAGTCTCTGCCCCCCATGTCTTCTCCTCGCCTCTTCTGTCATTGGAATCAGAGCTCAAGATGATCCAAGGCAATCTTCCCATGACCAGGTTCTCAATTCCATCAGCAGAAGCTCTGCTGACAAATCCAGTTATGTCCACAGGCCCAGGGATTTGCCATGGACATAGCTTTTGGGGAGCACTGTGTGGCCCCTGAGGTGGTCTGGATTGAGTCCCAGAGACATTTTGGGTTCACAAGCAACCTCCTGGCAGGCAGTTCTTGAAGCCCACTTAGATGAGCTACCTCTCTGATCTGTAGGTAAGTAAACTGAGGCTTGGTAGAAGGGTGCCACCACACTCAGCTACTCTTCTGCCTGGGTTCCCGGACTCCAGCCACTGTCCCACGCCCATGTGTGTTTGGGGACAGATGCCTGGGACAGCGCACTTTAGTATACATGCACCCAGCATTCCTCTTGGTTCCCAACTGGACCAACATAGATAATGCTCAAGTTCACATCCATGCATCAAGGCATAACTAATCATACTGGAGTATTTGCATTGGGACAGACACAAAACACACTGGAGTATTAGTTAGGACAGACACAAGAAAACATACTAGAGTACTGGTCAGGATAGACACAAAGCATGCTGGAATATTGGCCAGGACAGATGCAAACATACTGGAGTTATTAGTCAGGACAGATGCAAACATACTGGAGTTATTAGTCAGGACAGACGCAAAACACACTGGAGTATTAGCGGGGACCGAGTAAACATACTGGAGTATTAGTTGGGACAGATGTAAGCATACTGTAGTATTAGTCATTCATAAAGAGACATGGAGTCTTGATACCTGCTAGGACAAAGACCAGCTTGTCCTTGTGAAGTAAGTCAGTGAAATAGTGAAATACGTCAGTCACTGAAACACAAACTGTGTGGATGCCCTTACATGAAATATCTAGGATAGGCAAATGGATTGAGACCAACGTGTATTCGTGGTGACCAGGAGCAGATGGGAAGAAGGGAGAAAGGAAGGCGCAGTCTTTGGGGACACTGAGCTTCCATTCAGGGTGATGGAAAAGTTCAGGCAGGGTTCATGGTGATGGCTGAACCACAGAACAAATGAATGCCACCGAGCTGTATGTGTGAAGACTATAGAAATGACAAATCCGTTTACTGACGTGTTGTTGTCCCTGAGTACTGATGAGTTGATTCTGACTCATAATGGCCCCATGTGACAAAGCAGAATTGACGTAGAAGTTGTGCTAGGCTGTGATCTCTATCAGCGCAGAACACCAGACAGAACTTTCCCCAGAAGAGTCACTTGGTAGGTCCGAACCACTGACCTTCCAGCTAGCATCTAAGTGCTTCATCATTTGCGCCTTTATCTATGTTCAGAAAGAATGCAGACTCATGTCCAGCCCACCTTGACGGAGTGATACTGCAATAAAGGGGCTCCACGAACTCCGTGGCTGCCCATTACATAGAATGGCTGCCCATTACACTCTACTGTACCCTATTAAAGGAACCCTGATGGTGAAGTGGGTTAAATCAAGTGGGGCAGTTCAAACCCAGCAGCCACTCTGGGGGAGAAAGATGAGACTGTGTGTCTGTGCGTGGTCCTTACAGTCTGAGAAGTCATCAGGGAAAAGTCGTATTCTGTCCCTATGAATTGGAATTGATCCCATGGCAGTGAGTTTAGGTTTCTTTGTGTGTGTGTGGGGGGGGGGGGGGAGGGGTAGTTTATTAAGTGTAAAATAGCATTATGGAAAAGTTTGAAATATTGCAAGAATTACCAAAATGTGGCACAAAGACGCAAAGAAAAATGAGCTCATGGTAGGAAGAAGTAACTGACAGATTTACCAGATGAAGGATTCCACAAACCTTCAACTGGTAACAAATATAGTATTGGCAGAGTGCAATAAAGCACAGCAGAATACAACAAGGGATGCCTGTACTTTGATGTTGTTGTGTCTGTTGTGAGGTGCTGTCCAGTTGGTCCCAGTTCATAGCAACCCCACGCAGAACAGAACAGAACAGAACATTACCCAATCCTACACTATTCCCACAATTTTTACATTTGAGCTCCCTGCTATTAAGTGCTGTTGAGTCCGTGCCAACTCATAGTGACTCTGTATACAGTTTCCAAAGAGTGGTTGCTGGGTTTGAACCACTGACCTTGTGGTTAACAGTCCAGTGATGATCTAACAGCATCACACCATTATAACTGCCACTGCGTCAATCTGTCCTGTTGGGGGCCTTCCTCTTCTTCTCTAGTCTTTCACTTTATCAAGATGATGACCTTCTCCGAGATTGAGTCTCCTGATAATTCACCCAAAGAACGAGAGACAAAGTCTCACCCTCCTCGCTTCTAAGGAGTGTGCTGGCTGCACTTCTTCTAAGACAGATTTCTTTTTCTGCTGGCGTTCCATGGTACTTCCAAGATTCTTCTCTCACACCATAGCTCAAATGCATCGATTCGTCTGTGTTCTTCCTTATTCATTGTCCAGCTTTCTTGGGTAAGAAGCACCTTTGTCCTCAAACTGACACTTTTGTTCTTGAACACTTTAAAGAAGTCTTGTGCAGCAGATGTGTCCAATGCAATATGTCGTTTGATCTCTTGACTGCGGCTTCCGTGAGTGTTGACAATGGAGCCAATGACAATGAAGTCTGTTCTCCACTTACCATGATGTTCTTTTACTGGTCCAGTGGTGAGAGCTTTTGTTTTCTTTACACTCAGGTGCAATCCAAACTGAAGGCATGGTCTTTGATCTTCACCAAGCTTTTAAGTCCTCCTGTCTTCCAGCAAGTAAGGTTGTGCCATCTATGTGTGTGCTTACAGCAATTTGAAAAAAATAAGTAACAACTAAAAATAGATGCAAAAGAAAAAAAAAACACAACAGCTGTACCCCTGGCATGTGACCTGGAGGCAAAGTCCCCTGGTTCATGTGCTGGAAGGCGAGGGTGAAGGTGGTCCCTCAGAGTGGATTCCCTATATCCTCGCCAGTTGCTGTATTCAAGCTGGAGATGCAGTCACACCAAAAATAAGGAGGACCCTCAATCCCACAGTTCCGCCCTACTGCCCCTCCTGGAGCAACACACACCCACCCTCTGCTGGAGGACCCTTCTCTGACTGGAAACACATGGGGTGCTCACAGCCCTGTGGATGGTTGTCTGTTGTTAAGGGTTAACCTCAGTCCTTCAAAGGCACATAGTCAGCAAACAAAGACTTAATCTGTACACAACAGACTAGAGCTTTCGGTCTGTGGTTCTGCTTCCCAAGTTCTCCTGCAGACAGGGAGTAGCCAGACCCCCATCACCAACTAGGGCGGTCCCCAGCCTCAGTGCTCTGGTCCTCAGTCACAACCTGTGAAGGACTTTGAGATGGGGTATTGTCCTGAATCGATTCATTCTCATAGGGACTGTATATAACATAGAGCAGAATTCCTCCTTATGGGTTCTGAGACTGTTTAACTTTACAAGAATTAACAGGTGATCTTCAGGTGTGTGTATGTGTTGGGGGGTGTTGGAAGAGACATGGCTGAGGGCTGAATCTGGGACCTCCCTGATTGGTGACAGGGAACAGGTTACTTGGTCGCTCAATGCCTCAGTTTCCCTAATAGTAAAGTGGGGCGCTGCCACAACGTTGAAGGTTACCACACTTGTCACATGTATGTGTGCCTATTAATTAGTGCACACATACATAGAACACACACATCACTCAGAGTGAACATGGGTAACTCATGTGTGAGGGAGTTGTGCAGTTTGCCAAAAAAACACAAAATACACATTCGTTAAAACACTTCAGTAGGGCCTGAAGGCAGTGGACAGCCTGCTGGCTGCTCTCAGCGAGTGGAGCCGAGAAGGAAACACCCTTCACGTCCAGGTGGCGAACGGCAGAAAGTGAAGCCTGCGTCCCAATCAGGCAGCCTGTGAGTGTGAATCCTATCTTCCACGGCCAGAGGAACTCGCAGGGATGATAAGTGAAGGACTCGGGGAGGGGACAGTGCCCTGATCAATCCAGCACAGTGAATGTCATCATCAAAACAAAGCACCACACCAGCTCCCATCACGGTACCCATGTGAGTCAGTGTCGAACTGGGCTCCACAGGGTATTCAGTGGTTACTTATTCAGAAACCGAAACCCAAGATTTTCTTCTGAGACACCTTGGGCAGACTTGAACCTTCAGCCTTTCAGTTAATAGCTGAGTGCATTCCAAAAAGTAGGCCGTTGAAACCCACAGAGAGTACAGTTCTATTCTGGCACACAAGGGGTCTCCATGAATCGAGCCAACTCACTGGCATCTGATTTTTTATTTAAGAGCCACAGGGTTAGGGCCACAGCCAATGGGATAGAACCAGTCTGGGCAGGACATGAAAGGGCAGAGCTGGGGCAAGTTGTCACCAAAGTCCTGCATCTTCTGGCAGAAAGCTCACGACAGACCACACGCCCCCTCTGGCCACTCCAAGAATGTGCAGGGCTAGGTGTTACAAGAACAGACACAGAAATTTCATCACCTGGACAGTGAGAGCCTCACTCTGTTCATAGCAGTTTGTATATACGAGTATAGTGAAATTCACTCAGAGGAAAAACTGTTTCCTCAAAAAGTCAGACTAATAGGCACATGCTTTGAAAAGATGAATGCTAGCTTACTCTCAGTTAGTGATTTGTGCTGGCAGCTACGTCACCTTACTCTGAAAGAAACGGAGAGAGAGAGAGAGAGACAGAGAAAGACACAGTGAGAAACAGAGATCAAGAGAGAAGGAGAGGTGAGGTGAGGAGACACAAAGAAACAGTGAGGAGAAGAGAGAGCAGCAGAGACACAAACAAATAAAAACAGAGACAGACAGAAATTGAGAGAAACAGGAAGGTGGGAGAGAGAGCAAGGCTCCCCCATCATTTTAATGTACCTCCACTTGCTACCTCAGCAAATTCACAAAATTTCCCCATTAGCAATCAATGTTATGAGGCACACGATAAGGTAACTGCGTACCAAATACACCTGGTTTAAACTTGAGTATGAATTCCACTGCGATAAAAAATAACCCTGCAGCGCAGAATGAGAAATGCACTATTTCTGAAACAAGGTGCAGGTCTCCGGGGTTTATTCTAAAGCCCAAACACCACCTGCCCAGGAAAGCAGGTTCACAGGAGCAAGCACGAACTGACAGGGACGTGGGGGCTGCTCTTAGCTTTTAAAGCTGAATTATCTCACCTAGCCAGAGACCCTTACAAACCCAGAACTGCAAATGCAGGCAGAAAGACCCTGATATAGTCACCCCAGATCTATAGATGTCCCAGTACAAATGCCCCAGGTGTAGATGCCCAAATACAGACCCTCAAGGTACAATCATTCCAGGTGTAGATGCCCCAGGTCTAGACCTCCCAGGTACAGACAGGTGTAGACATAAGAGATACAGACAACTCTCACGAGAGTTTCTCAAAAGATGGAGTCAGGAAGTTGGGCATCCTTCCCACCAGCATCAGCTGGCTTCCTTCTAGATCCAGAACACATGTCACCACGTGAGCAGTTTCAGAGCTGGTCCTACAATAAACTACACGCACATCCCGTTTTCTTGGGCTCCAGAGCTCACCAGCCCTGCACTGGGATGATGCTCGAGGCTGCATCCCCCAGGCGGACAGAGGATGCTCTGGGTGTCCGCCGCAAACCTGGGATCAGAAAACTGAAGTTGGCACAAGGGCTCTGTCCTCCTCACAACCCTAAGTGTCCCCAGAGCTTTGGGTGAATTCATTGTGTGAATGTTCGGGATGCTATGAGCTTGCTTACTGCAACAATCCAAGATGAGAAACAATTAGCAGGTCTAAAGGCTGGCTAATTGCTAATTTTACGACTGGGGCCCTGAACATCTGGGGAACCCTGCCATCTCTACATAACTTCAGCGCCTCAAAATCCATCTACTTTAATTATGTGGAGACATGAACTAGCTAACATGGGAAGCGGGGCCAATGCCGATGACGTCTGTGGTCATCAGTCTCTGAACCCTAAAATAGGACTGAAGGACTTTCATGAGGATTCATCAGTGATCTGTACAGACTGGCATGTGGTGTGGCCAGGACTTAATGCCAGCATGGTGCTATTACACAAAATCCTACGTTCTCTCATCATAAGACGCAATTAAAACACATTCTTGTGAAAAATGTAGCATTTTAATTCATTCTACAGCCATAAGCTGAGGAGTTCACGGGTCCATGTTTCAGGAAGTGGTGGGATTTTGCCTTGGGTAGTGAAGGCTGGTTTGTAATACAGAGAGGCTGTGTGGGGAGGGGGAACCTGATGCATCCCTGACTTGAGAACCAAGCAGACTTGGGGAGTGCCAGCCCCTCCTTGAGCCTCAGTATTCCCATCTCTGAAATGGCCATGAGAACTATGCCTCCTGCTCCCAGGCCTGCGAAGCAGATCACCAGCCAGAGGCCAGTGGAGGTGGGAGTGAGTGGTCACAGCTGCAACTGGGGGCAGCTTGCTTCTCTGGTACAATCCATGCCTCCTGGTGTGGCACTGTAGGATCAGCACTGGACTGTGAACCACACGGTCTGCAGTTCAAACCCACCAGCTGCTCCTTGGAAACCCTGTACAGGGCCGCTATGAATTGGAATCAACTCAATAGAACTTTACAGCAACCATGTAGGAGATCCCGGCTAATCTACCCCCACTTGTCAGTGCAGAGTTACTTGTTGCTAGGGTGCTGAACAGGTTAAGTGGAGCTTCCAGACTAGGAGAGACAAGGAAGAAAGTCCTGGTGGTCTGTCATGGATTGAACTGTGTCCCCCAAATATGTGTCAGCTCCGATGACCCTTGATTCTCTGGTCTGACAGTTATGTAACGACCCCATTGTGTGAGCTGATGTGGTTAACAAATCCGCTGTAAAAGGATTAAGGGTGGGTTGGAATAGCCTCAGTCCCATCACAGCCCTAGTCTCGTGGTGATGTAATGGGAGTCCCCTGTCATGTGACCAGCACCACCTTTCATCTTACAAGAGGTCAAAGAAGAGGAAAAATCAGAGAGCGAGGAGCCTATCACCAAGAACGAAAAGCCAGCGCATCATCTGCTGAGAATCTCCTGGATCCTAGGGCAGACTGATGCCAAGACACATGGAGAACTTCACGGAATGCTAGGCCTCAGATGCTGAAGAGGCAAGGCCTTGCCCCAGAATCCACAGACCAAGCCTTCTCCTAGCACTGGCACTCTGAATTGAGATTTCTGGTCACCTCAGTTGTGAAAGAACAGATTTGTGTTTGATAAAGCACGGCTACTTCAGAAAATCAGCTAATGTACACACAATGGGTCATAACGGACTGATCCATCTGCCACCAGGATCCTGCATGTGTCTGAGTTGAGGCCTGCTCCATTCTGACCTTTTCCCCAAGGGAAGTCACTTTGTACCAATGCAACCTCTTTCTCCATGTTGGCGTTCGTGGCTGTGAGTAAGCCCATGTGTTACAAAGCCTAACTGTACTCCACAGGGTTTCCTTGGCTATAAACAAGCTGGCCACCAAGATGTTTCTTTTATGGCACCTCGGGTGGGTTTTTACCACCAACCTCTAGACTGGCAGGCATACACACATCATTTGCACCAACTAAGGCCATTCTCTTCAGTCTAGGAACCAGTAAGATTATGGAAGGGTGGGCTACGGAGAAACCCCAAACAGTCCAGCCTTCTGGGAAGGCAGGTCCCAGCTCTGAAGACAGCACCAAGACACCGGTTTTCACCCTCAGAGGACATGTGATACAGTCCCGACAGATGTTGCCCTGGGTGCACTGAGAACTGAGAGTCAGAGCGGATCCAAGCCCACACCACGTCTGGTTCCGCTCATTTTGAAGGCACACCTGCTTTGCTGCCGGTACCAGGGCTTAAGCACCATCGGAGCTGACCCCGGCTTCTCAGACACGGAGGGTGATTTGCTTTCTCTGCTGGTTGGTTCCGACAGATAGCCTGGGTTTCATGCATTTCCTGATGCGACCATATCCTGCTCACAGGAACAAGTCTGGACAAATACTGACGGAGTGCCCACGTCATGTCCTGGTTAGGTCCACGTGTTGAACAAGGCGTTAATCCACAAAGGGGTAAAGGCCGTTAGACACGGTCAAGGAAAAAGGAGGGGTCGATGACACTAGACAGTAAGCCCATGGCGGAGGCTGAGGAACAACGCCACTGCCTTGTCACCCTGTTTTTATTAACTTTCCAGGGGGCCTTGAGTCTGGGGTGCTGCAGTTGTTCAAGGATGTTAACTGGACCTATTTCCTACTGCACCATCCCCATAGTGACAAGATGGCAGCTACACCCAACACATCACATCTTCATTCCAGAAAGGAGGAAGAGGTCAAGAGTCAGGCGAATGGCCAGCTCGGCCTCTTTCTCTATTTCAGGAACATACATGCATATGCAAGGCTTTCCCAGAAGTCCTCCTTCACGCTGTCCCACCAGGGGGATTGGACCAAATTACCACCTGCTGCAACAGTGTGGAGAAGATCTTAAACTGGGGACACTGTGTCCCTGAGAAGATGCAGGCAGAGACATTGCCAGAGGGAGAGACCGGATATTGAACCAGCAGCTTGCAGTGACTAAGAATCCTACTTGGCCTTGCCCAGCTGACCACTGGTGTCATTCAACTGGGCGCTCAATGCCACCTGGTAACCAAGGGCCTCGGGAACAGAAGTGGCGTCAGCATTTCCTTGTTCATTCATTACTTCACTGGGCAAGCAGAGAGTGCATCCAGAGATGACTTCTGCCCGGACCAGTTATCTGTCTACACAGAGAGACATCTAGCAAGACACTGGCAAAGAGGGTTTCTCAACTCACTTATAAGATAAGATGATGGTGGTTTAAGCCATGCCCATCTGAAATACTGAGATGCTGATTCTGGGAAGCTGCATTCGATCTCGCCTCCACCAGCTCTCTCTGTCTGTGGCATTCACTCATTCATTCAACAATCTATTGAGTGCCTGTTCGCTCGCTCGCTGTGTCAGGCTCAGTGAGAGACACTGAGGCGCTCTATGAGACAACAACTGGCAGCTGTCTACTCGGCAACCCTCTTTCCTTCCTGAAACAGCTCCACTTCTGCCACCAAACGCAGTTTACTCATCTCTGAGGTGATGGGTCTAAGGTCACCATGACAACGCAATTTTCTGTTCTTACAGCCTCCCTCCATCAATGTTTGAAGCGAGGAAGAGCATATACCCTAGTTCTAGCCACCTTCTTCCTACCCTAAACTTCGATGCAATGTCCGGAACCACAGCAGCTAGTATGCAACCATGAGGCAATAAATGGCTCCACTAAAGATGGTGGAATGGTAAGAAGGAAGAAGATCTGTCACATGGCAGTGTCAGGGAGCTGCCACTCCTGCTGTTGTACATCTGTCCCTGCACTGATTGTCAACACCTACTTAAGAATCAACTCATAGGACCGTTCCAGAATGACGGAAGTGGTAAGCAAGAATGAGAAGGCTGTTTGAGAAGACTGAACAGATACAAAAATCCCCTAACAAGGAGGCAGAGGGGGGTGTCAGTTATACTAGATAACTCCAAACCAGCTTGGGGGGACAGAGAGAAGGAAGATCTCAGGAAAGAAAGCATTATGATCAACTCTCCTTTTCCTACATCATCTGAACTCAGAGTACCCCCACTGTCTTCAGAACCCTCCCTACCCCTTTCTTCCCCCACCAAACAATTGTCCTACTCACATGCTGCCTCCCAGGCCTAGGGGAGGTAAGGCCCACCAGCCATGAGTCCGCACTACACCACACTAACTGACCCTGGGTTTCTCCACCCCATCCACATGCAGGAAAGTGACGCCGGCTGGGGCACCAGGCTACCGTCTCCCGTGAGGCTTCCCATCAATTATTAACAAAGCCGAACGAAAGATACTGCACAGCAACTGCCCCAGACTACAGGAAGGTTTAATAATGTCCTAGTTTAGCCTACAGCAAACGCTTAACCACCCAACACCCTGCTTCAGTTTTTTCCCATGTACCAGTGATCCTAAAAACTGAACTCTAACCTCAGGTATAGATGCAATGACGTTTAGATGCATGCCAGTAAAAGTCCAGAAAGGAGACACGCACCAACCGCAAAGTGTGTGGGGATACTACAGATGAGTCCCACCAACACCCACGTCTACAGACTTACCAGTTCTGCTTTACTAAAGACTCGAGATATATTTATTGTATTTGCTACCCTATTGGAGAAAACTATTTTCAGCCTAATTAGCATGAAATTTTAAAAATGCAAATGCTTTTCATTTAGACATAAAACAAAATGTCACGACATTTTTTCCATCCATTTATCATAAACAAGTTAATTACTGTGTAACAAATCGCTCCTGCCTGGATCTGTATGTTTGGGGGGGGTGCTGGTACGCGGACTCAGAAGACTATGACAAAGCGGGCACAAAGCAGTCGTTAATAGCTTCCGGTACACTTAGGAAAAAAGAGTGGCTCAGTGAAGCCGTGCTTGTCAAATTAAGGTTAAGCTCTCTCCATTGGAATAACTCAATTATAAGTAGTCATTATCTATTTAACTTGATTCCAACCAGAATATCAGAAAGCCTGAACTCCTTATTAATTGTTGGCAGATAAAGCAGCCTTCGTATGGACTGGCAGATGCAGTCTCCTAACCCAAAAGAGAGATCTTCCCTGCCCCGGCGGAAGTATAAGTCAGCCTCAGCATTTACCTCTGTAAGCGCAAAAATGATTTCTAAGATATAAAAATACCTCTTTGTTCCAGAAAAACCATACCTTAAGAAGAGCCAGAAAAACAAATTGGCAGCTCGTTAAAATGTGAAAAACAGAATGACTATGTTCACTCAGCAACTCCGCTCTGGTGTAGAATGCAGGGATTCAGAGAACATGTCTACAGCAGCCTCCAGTACGGCACCCTCCGCAACAACCAAAAGGTGAAGGAGACAAGCCACACAGTGGAATAGTATGCAGCATTGTAAAAGGAAGAAGGCAGAGCTGCTACAAGCTCAAACCATGACAATATCCTGCTAAGTGAAAGAAGCCAGACATGACAGGATACATATCACATGGACCCACTTATACGGAATATCCGAGATTGTTCATTGCATAGAGATTCAGGTTGACCAGAGGTCACTGGGGGCTGGTGGGGAGGAAGTGGACAGAGGAAGATGCTACTTAAGGGATGATGAAAATGTTTTGTAAATAGAAGTGGTGCCAGGCTGTACAATAATGCCATTAATGCCACTAAACTACACATTTAAAAATGGTCAAAATGGCAAATGTTGTGATATATCTTCTACCACAGTTAAAAAGAAGAGGAAGATGAGGAGGAGTAGGAGGAAGAACAGGACAGCGGTAGGGAGCACCCCCAGGCACTGGAGAAGCAACATGACCACTGTCTCACCTGTGGGGGACAGGACTCAGGGTGTCCTGAGGCTTGGAGACACACTACCATTCTCCCCTGAATCGGGGCAGGCTGGTCCTCATTAAGGATTGCTGAGAGAATGAGCCCCCTTCTTTAAAACCTGCGTTCACCTCTGACCTCCACTGTAAAGGCAGCTGAGCTCAGGGGCCAGGTCAGCACTAGGCAGGTAGGCAAGGAAGCTCCCCTACCCCCAGGAGCCCAGAGCAGCCTGCAGCTTGAGTGCTCCCACCAGCCCTCTGACACAAGAGGAGGCACTGCCTGTGAAGGCTTCTTATCACCCATGCCCTTCAGTGGTAGTTATTCTGTTATAGGGCTCCCCTTACATCCCAGAGTAAACCAGAGGTTCCTGCCACAGGCGCAGGGAGGCTAGCCTCAGAAGATCAGCGGACATGTCCATGGTCATCCAGTTCCTCTCACTCCCAGGTGAGAGGTACCAGGGCTCCTCTAGGCTGCGTGGTCACCCGCAGATCTTCCCAGCAGCCCCACATTATGCCTGACCCATTACCCTCTTACCTCGAAAACAACCTCACAGTACAATTCTTGGAGTGTCTCTTGAAAACTTCACCATCTGTACCCACTCATACAACATTTTAATTCTGCTTCTAAGCCAACTGCCTAGAGATGTGTGTGATCAATGAGAGACTAGATGCCAGCATACAGTCAATTTAGATAATAACTTGTAAGTAAGGAGGCTGGGGTCAGTGGAAAATATAAACGAAGACCGAGGAGACTGAAACAAACAAGCCAAGTCAATCGGGCTGTCTCACGGGTGAGGGTAGGCATACATGAACACTCACAAACACGTGTTTGTGCATGTGTGCATGCCTACATACTCATCTGCGTCTACATGCGTACCTTGCTGTCAAACCAGCAGGGAACCACACCCCACTCCATCAGGACATGCTAAGAGAGCCAAAGAAGAGAAGTCGGGGGAGGGGGGGCGGGGAGGGGGGGAATAAGTCAGCAGCCAGAAGGCAATTTCATTGAGAATGCTGGGATTTAACTGTGACACTTTATTTAAAGTCCGCTCTTTGTGTGGCTTCGAAATGTCTGCAAAGGCAGTCACGTCTGGAGAAGTGGTGTTGGGGGGCGGCTCTGAGCCCTGGGGAAGGAAGAGCTGATTTATTTCCCCTTCCATGCAAATATCAAGTTGAATGAGTTTGTCTGGAAAGGGAAACAGATCAAGACATAGGATGAGCTACTGTCATTTGCTTTCTGAAGCCGTCCCTGAGTTCCCCATCACAAAAGCGGATACAATCCTGCCATTGCGCTTGACTTAATTGGTTGTACCCTTCTGTACCAGTGTTTTCCTGTTGTCAGTGGGGCAGCAATGAAAATGAACGCCACAATGTCTGTGGGCTTATTTACTGCATTTCCAACAACATCATCTGCTTTCGCATGCATTTCAAAGCAGGAATAATTTAGGGACCCAGAATTTCAGACATAAAAATACTTGGTAAGACAGTCAGTCTCTCTCTGCATTATTTGGGTGACGTTACAGCCAAATGTCAATTGGTTGCCCTGGAAATGATTCACCTCCCTCAAAAATGACAGGATTTCTGAATCATTCACCTGTGAAGCAAAATACCTCTGAGGTCAGCTGACAGACCAGCCAAATCTAGACTCCAGAATCAGAATGGTTTTTACAATCCAGAATACGCGGTATAACTCACTTCCACCTCTCCCACATGCGCCCCCTACCTTTGAGTAGCTTCTCTCCTTCCAGAATATTCTGGGAGATTAATGCTGTATAGTCATCTTCTGAGAATCCTGCTTTGCAGGTCTCTCTGGCTGTAAGATCCCCATTATGGGCCTGAGAACAGAAAAGGTAAGGTTAACCAAACCAGGTTCACAGACTAGAGACAGCGGAACGCTGACAGCCACCATCCACCTCCATGTGCCCTGCCCCTCTTCCTGTGGTCTCAGGGGGTGCAGTACCTTTCATAGGCTGGAAGCATTCTCCCTAGGGCTGATGGAGGACAGTGACTGCCAGCCAGGCAGGGGTGGGGGTGGGGGTGGTCTGCCTGCCTCACTGGCACTGGACCAACCACAGGGAAGAACAGAGACGTATCCAAAACGCACCAGGCAGGGAAGTCCCTTGGATGGAGCTGGTGTGACAAGAGGGTGCTCTCTCCCTCAGAGAGCAGAGCCAGTTCACCCTGATTTACAAGGGTGAAATGGGCTCAAACGGG
>NW_006408756.1:2743237-2760492 GCF_000296735.1 Chrysochloris asiatica
GTGGGGGGGTGGGTGAGAGGTGGGAATGAAGTGAGTCTGAAGTCTCCTTTCTGCTGGTCAGGGGTAGGGAGAGACTGAGAGAAAGCAGAGTAGGCAATTCTGTAAGACCCCAATTAGAGCTGACCAGAGACCAGCTCCAATGCAGCGCTGAGGCAAGGCTGCATGGATTAAGGAGGGGTGGGGTTCCCTCAATTTACTCACTTCCTCCAACAGCTATTCACCCTTGAACCCCACTTCAGCCCAATGAGCAGAGAGCTCCACTGGAGATTTGAGGAGCCAGAAATTGTCCTCAGAGTTCGATGGCTTTTCTGGTCAGCATCCTGGCAGGGAAGGAGGACCCAAGGAATGGCTGTGGGGAGTGAGCGCAAAGGTGGAGGTGGGGGCTGAGGGGTGGGATGATGTGAGGGAGACGCCTGAACAGAGAACGCCTGCCGGTTGCAACCCGCTCCAGTCTGAAGGGCCGCCTACCCGCCAGCCTGGATTGGGCTCCAGAGGCGTAGGTCCCGGACACTGGCCAGGAAGCGAGCACTCTCCGCCTAAAGCATCCAGAGGGAGTGCCAGTGCGGAGTCAGACCATAAGTAGAGCTCCCAACAGCGGCTGGGTTCCTAGAACGAAGCTCCAAACAGCGCTAGAGCCCGGGGGAGGATCCACTCCACACAAAAGTTTCGCCCGCCCGCCTGAGAGGTGCACCCTGGCCACCTGGAGCTCAGTGGCCTCGCAGCGGTAGCACGGGCACTTGTTTATTTCCAAGGTTTCCACCGCGCGGCCCAGGAGAAGGCAGCGAGGCCAATTGGCCACGAGAGGGGGTGCCTGTAACTCCTGCCGCCCTGCCGCCCTGCCGCCTCCGCCCGGCGGAGCCCCGGAGCAGCACGCACGGTGGCCCTATGGGCCCTGCACCCCGCGAGGCACAGAGCCACGCTCTCCTGGTCTCTGCAGGCAGAGGACGGACGCTGGTCCGCTTCTACCTCGTGCCGCGCTCCGAGCCCGAGATCCCCGGGACACTCTGGTTGCAGCCCGCGCCTCAGAGTTCTCCAAGCCAGAGTGTCTGGCGATCCGCAGCCGTTGCCCATCCATGGAGAAGGTCCCTGCTGGTCCCAGGCGAAGGAAGGGGCACCTTACCATGGACCCAGCTCCAGGCAGCGGCGGACGGACCCAGCGCCCCCTGCACCTCACCCACGGCCCGCTCCCGCGAGGTTCCCAGTCCGCAGCCCCGGTCCGTACCAGGCTCGCTAACTCCGGAGGCGCGCGTCTCCCGGGCGATGGAGGGCGCGCCGGCTCCACCAGTGGGCAGCTTGCCCCGGCGCGGAAAGGCGAGCCCTGAGCAACGATCGCGGGCTGCACGGCGGTTCGCGCTGCGGGCAGAGCACGCGGGTCCCCACCCACCCCCTCCAGGCGCATCGCACCGCCGCTCCACGCCGCCCAGCGGCTCCCTGCTCCTGCCTACAGCAGGCGGCTTCGCGGAGCGCGGGCACCGGGCGCCGGGGGCTGGACGCAGCGGAGAGCGCAGCGCGGGCAGGGGGAGCCCGGAAAGCCCCGGCGGCTCTGGCCAGCCCCGCTCTGCCCAGGTTTCCAAGCGGCCGCGCGGGAGGCGACAACTTACCCGGAGCGAGCCGGAGAGCGAGAGTAGGAGGAGCAGCAAGCTGGAGCCCGTCGTCATCTTCCCTGCCGTGCCGCGCCCCGGCGCCCGCCCGGTGCCCGGCGCCCGGAGCCCGATCCCTGCCAACGATGCCGCCCCAATCGCCGCTGCTGCTCGTCCACGCCGAGCCCGTGCCCCTAGCCTGGCTGCGCCCTGTGATCGCCGGCGCCTTCGGGAGCCAGGCCAACTCGGCCGGCGGCGCGCTCCCTCGGGCGGTGCGTCCGCCGGCCTCGCAGCCGCCCGCGCCTCTGTTCCGCGCTGCGACTGCAGGTGGAAGCGGCGGCCCGGAGGCCCCGCCCCGCGCCCGGCCCCGCGCTCGCAGCTCGGCCTGTGCGGATCTTAAAGGGGCCGCGCTCCCCGGCAGGCGCTCGCGCCCCCGCCGGCCAAGCCAGGCCAGAACAAGTGCAGCTGACTTCGGAGAAGACTCCTAGGACCTTATGTTCCTAGTAGACAAAAAGAGTGAGGGGGCCTGCGGAGACTGAAGAAGGAACCAGAGTCCCTGTCCCCAAACCTCAGCATCCCTGAGCATAGGAACCCTGCTTTCTTAATCCACTTCTCTTTGGACCAAGGGTGGGAGTGGGCACGCCCACCCTGTAGTCATTTTGAGTGCCCTCTTCCTAAATTCCCTGGCCCTGGTCTATCCCAGACTCTTAAACCCACGTCCAGGAGGCTCAAAGCGATGGCACAGTCTTGAAAGACTATCAAATGACCAAAGACAAGAGTGCACACCAGGCTGGTGTCTCTGTGCTGCAGGGCTGTGTAGACATCTGCTCCTTAGAACACTCTGAGTCTGGGCCTGGCATTGATGTGCACCTCAGGGCTACAGACACTGCTAATTCCTACTTGTGCATCAAAACACTGCTAGGTCTGAGAAGCCAAGAAGGAAATCAGAGACACAGGAAATCCCTGGGTGCGAGAGCTGTCTGAGGAACATTCAGACACAGGCAAGGAGGGCTCCATTTGCCCTGCATGGGTGATTTCTGAACTGGAGATGGAGTGGGGGGGTGGTATTTCTTTAAGGGATCATCAAGTCAAAACCATGTCCAGCTTGGAAAGAGAGTCCATGTTTATGCATACTTCCTTCTATCTTGGAGATGTAAAGAAAAGTGGTTTTGTTAGCTCAGATATTTCCAAATTTCTTTGTCTTGGTTTGGAGGTGCTCTGTGTCCAGAATACATTAGTTCTGGTTTAAGAAGTATGCTGCCAAAGAGGGGAAGATTGAGTGAGACTGTTCAGCTGCAAGGTCAGAGTCAACTTGGGCGTCTGTGCAAGCAAAGCTGCAAAATAGCCCAGCCACCTTCCCCTCCCAGGACTTGCACACTTGAGGGAACAGACCTCTTCAGGAAGTCCAATGCTTGATAACTCAAATGGTACGACGAGGTAAGTTTTATATGCAAAACATACCAGACTGGGCTTAATTTCTCTGGTACCGTAGTGGTTACGAATCGGGCTACGAACCTTGGGGACAGCAGTTCTAAACTACCAGCTGTTCTGCGGGAGAAAGATGAGGCTTTCTGTTCCCATAAAGATTTACAGCCTCGGAAACCCTGTACAGGGTCGCTATGAGTCGGAACCGACTCCACGGTACATAACAACAACAACAGCAACTATGGGCTTAATAAAATGAACACCTAATTTGTTATCAACCTGCTATTGTCTCCTCCCTCTGTGACCTGTCTGACGTTTGTCCTGTGGCTAACCTTGTGGGAGAGAATCCATTTGAATGCTTACTAATACTATGGGGCAGACTAGAAATGTCTCCCCAGAGTTTCCAAGGCTGTGAATCCATAAGAAAGCAGACTGTCACATCACAGAATGGCTAGTGGTTTCAAACTATGGACCTTTGGGTTAGCAGCCTAGCGCTTAACCACTGTGCCACCAGGCTCTTCCATGATGGGAGTACATCCTTGGTGTTGTCGGCATTCGTTGGTGATTCCATTCACAATGGTCCTATGCTGTCCCATGATGTCTTCAAGATTGGACTGTTGGGACCCAGAGGGTCTCATGGGCTGGTTATTGAAAGTAGATCCCAGGCCTTTCCCCCCAGTCTATCTTAGGCTGGAAGCTCTGTGGAAAACTGTTCACCATTATAACAGCACACACAGGTTGGTGGCGATTGTACACGGTGTGCATTGGCAGGGAATCGAACCGGGGGCTCCTTCATGGAAGGTGAGAATTCTGCCTGACAGCCACCATGTATGCCACCCTTACTAGGTGCGAACTTTGTGTGAGGCACAAATATGAGAGCTTTGCATGCAAGGATGCTGGGGTCAGTCTGCTAAGATCTCCAAGAAACTCTAGTGGCACATTGGGTTAAGTGCCAGCACCTCACACCCACCAGGGAGAAAGATGAGGCAGTTTCCTCCTGTAAATGTAGCAGCCTCAGAAACCCTAGGGGGCCGTTCTACTCTCTCCTATACAGTCGCTATGAGTTATAAGCTACTAGACAACAGTGGGTCTGGTTTATTACCTCCCATTTACAGCTGGGCAAAGGGAGGTACACAGGTCACTTACTGGTCACATCGGAGGGCCCAATAGTGCCAGCATTCCACCCCAGACCCTTCAGGCTGGAAGCGTGGGCGTGGCAGTTGCGCATGAATATCGGGAGGCAGGCTTCTCACAGCTGCACTGTCTGGTGGCTGCGGTTGGAGCGTTGCAGTAGCTGAGGAGAGTCCAGCAGAGAGCATTGGTTTATCAGACTTACCGTGAAGGAAGCAGCTGGCAGACCTTCAGAGAAGAGAGAGCCAGATCATCTCAGGGTTAAAGCAGTGCTTGCCAAGGGGGTTCTGTGGCCTCCGGGATCCTCAAGAGGGACCTCACAGCCCAGCAGCACCAACCACCTGCAGGAACTGGTTCCAAATACAGCTTCAGATCCCACCCCAGACCTCCTGAATCCTAATCTGGAGGTTCACTGGACTCTGCCACACACACACACACACACACACACACATGTCCTCAACTCAATGGCGTGCAGTCACCAGAGGCTCCAGAAGAATGCAGATTCCTGGGCCCAAGGTAAGACCCTTGGAGCTTTGGGGCAATAAATGGGCCTGGGGACTTATCTCCTAATGGGCTCTACTGTGGACATTGGAGACTGGGACCATTGGTCTATCCCACTGACTTTGTTCTTATTGCTGGGTACCCTCCAGCTGATTCGGACTCATCTTGACCCCTGGGGCAGAGTGGAACTACCCCATAGGGTTTCCAAATCTCCTTAAAGTGTTTAAAACAAAACAAAACCAAAGTTATCGCTCTGAAGACTAAGGTGTCCCCTGTGTCAAACCATGGTCTTTTCACTCACCTCAGATGCATGTGAAATCTGGACAGTGAATAGGGAAAACGGAAGAAGAATTGATTCCTTTGAGTTATGGTGTTGGAGAAGAATATTCAACACATCTTGGACTGCCAGATGAACAAGCACATCTGTCAGGAAGAAGTACAACCAGACTGCTCCTTAAAAGTCAAGATGGGGAGACTTCATCTCACGGACTTAGGACATGTCATCAGGAGGGACCAGTCCCTGCAGAAGGACATGATGCTTGGTAAAGCAGGGGGCCAATGAAACAGAGGAAGACCCTGTTGGACAGAACAACGGACATGCCAACAACACAGAGCAGCGTTTCATTCTGTTGTACACAGAGTGGGAGGCAAGTCCAAGGCATTCACAAGAACAATCATCATCTTTAAAGCAGATTACAGACCTTTCTTCCTGAAAGCCACTGTGTGGGTTCAACACAATGAACCTTTCAAGTAGCACCTGAGGGCTTGAGCTTGTTGTTGTCAAGTGTTGTCGAGTTGGTTTCAACTCATAGCAACCCTGTATAGAGTTTCCCAGAAGCAACCGGTGAGTTTGGCCAGCCAACCTTGCCATTCAAACCAACCTTGCGGTCAGTGCTTATTGCACAGTGCCACACCTGAGGGCGTAACCACAGCAAAACCAAGGTGCTTATTTTCCAGCTAATAAACAGCTCCTGAACTGCAGGAGAAATGCTGTTTCCTAAGATTTTACCAAATGTAGGCCTCCAGGAATGGGGCCTGGGACCCAGCATGAGGAAGTTGGAGAAACCCTGGGGTAGCCACCAGTGGAGGAAGGGGGGCCTCCTCACTGTGGCCCTGCCTCCTGCAGAAAGAACTGTAATTTCAACTCCCCATATTGAGAGCCCTGGAGAAAGTGTGCTTTTGTTTCTAAGAGAGATTAAGAAAATGCATTGGGGAGGGTGGTATATGAGTGACTATTTCCTCTCAACACCTGAGGACTGTTGACTATAATTGTGCTACAGCTGTTTGCTGAGCGGAAGAGGCCGCTCTGTCTCCCACTTAAATACCCTAGTCTGAGAAAGGTTCATCTTCAGAAACAAATCCAAGGTTTTTTCCACCTCTACAGTCCCCTGCCTTCTTATCTTATGTTAATTTCCCCCTAATTTATCTTTAAAAAAAAAAACACAAAAACAAAAACAAAAAAACACTTCAATGTAAGATAAAGAGCTGCTTGTAATGAAAGCAGGCCTATGTTAGAGAGAAGTGTTTGCAGAATGAAAAGATATCCTTGTGGACCAGAGACGAGCAAGTGGATGAGATCAGCCTGCTATGGACTCAGAGCCCTTGCGTGGACAGAGGAGAACAATCTTAAAGGAAACGAAGACAAAGAGAACTCCGCAAAGGAGCTCACTGCCTTCCGCTCCAACAAGGAGCTGTGATGAAGGGAAGGATGGTCCTTATTGTTCAGTTTTTGTGTGTTTTCACTTAACAACAGAGCCCTCTTCCTTCGATAATGTTCGTTGATATTTTTTTGTGCCAGACCCTGTGCCACATGTTTTCAAATCATTAGTGATTGTCATCCTCACCTAGGTATGTGGAGGAGGTGGAATGGGAGGAGGTGGTCCAGGGCCTCAGATCCTGGCCAGACTGAGATTCCAACCCTCTGTGCTGCAGCTCAGAACCCATGGTGAACCCCTAATCTCTCCTGGTGCAGATGCAAAATGCTTACTCCCATCTGCTGTCTCCCTATCGTTAGCCTCACCCTAGAACTGGGTGTCCTGTTTCAAGCAGGAGAAAATGCATGTTCTCATGTTCCTGACTTCACGTGTGAACACGTGTTCACTCTGAGAGAGAGAACAAGGCCGTCCTGGTATGGCACTATAGGGTAAGCACTAGACCACAAGATCAGTTTGAACAACAAGATCAGTGGTTCAATCTCACCAGCAGCTCCTTGGAAACCCTATGCAGGGTTGCTATGAGTCAAAACTGACTTGATAGCATTTAACAGCAGCAACATCTTCTAAGGCACCTCTAAGTGGGCTGATCACCAACCTACCAACCCTATGGCACTGTGACATGAACCATTTGTGTGGTAGATTTTTTGCCACTTGTCCCAATTCCCCTCAAATCTGGGCTGGCCTCAGTGACTTGCTTGTTCAGTAGAATGGTGCAGAATTGACTTGTCGATCACAAGATACTTTTTAATTTTTAAGTTTTTATTGTGAATTGAGTGATAGTTTACATGGGAGAACATAGATTTTACACTCATCATTTCATTGAAATGATTACAATCTCCTCTGTGCATCATCATTCAACAGTGTTTGCTTCTATTCCCTGTTTTTTGTTTGTTTTATTTTGGGGGGGAGGGGGAAGATGTACACAAAAACATTCAGGAATATATAATAATTTAAACAACCAAAGGGCACATTCTGTAAGCCAGCCTCCTGGCTGCCAACACACAGCCTTTCTCTTTCCCTGAGTCTAGAGTCCTCAGCACTCACTCTCTCCATGAATTCATCTCTGCTTCCATCTCTGGTGTCACTGTTTCTTCACAAAAGACTTTTCTTCTTCCCCCGGAGCCTCTCTAACATGTTGTTCTCTAAGCCCCTGAGGGGGCATGGACGAAGTGTCACTGCTCTGAGGCCATCATCCCCAAGACTCCAGACCAGGGAATGAAGACCTGCTGTTCTCTCCAGACCAGCCCATCTGCCAAGCTGAGTACCACCAACTGGCCCCCAGAATCATCCTGCCAAGCCCTTCTGAACTCCTGATCCAAGTGTCCAGGAAGACAAGGTGATGGCTCTTTGAACCCTGGGGGAGAGTTGTTACACAGCCAACTGCAGGGCAGAATTACCTCAGCCCAGGCCAGGTGCCTCCACAGTCTCCAACTTGTGGTGAGGACTCAAGAGAGAAACTCACTCCCAGAGACATGCATCTCTAATGCCTGTGAGCTCCCACGGGAATAGCTGCTCCTGGAGGGGCATGTGAGGGGGCTCTGCACCTCCTTTGAGGCAGGAATTCAGCTCCACACCTCATGGATCCATCCCCAGACTCAGAGCTGGGACCTGGAAATCTCAGGGGTGCTCCTGACAACGTTGTTTGCCCTTGTCCAGCTGGGAGGAAGCAGCAATTCCCAAGAGGGGACTCAGACTGCCAACTTTTCCCACACCTCCCTTCACACACGGAACACAGAAGTCTACTCACACTCACATCTCAGGGGAGCAACAGATAGAAGTCATGTGTCTCTGCTCAATTTCAGAAGGACATAGGGGTAAGGGATCAGCTCATGGTCCCCCTATATTTAGAAGGATGAAAGGGTGAGAGGTCAGCTCACATTCCTCATGGCCTCAGAAAGATGCAGGGATGAGGGGTCAGCTCATGGTCCCACAGACTTAGAAGGATGAAGGAGTGAGGGGTCAGCTCATTGCCCACCCCCCCCCTCCAGACTTAGAAGGATGCAGGGGTGAGGGGTCAGCTTGTGAGAAATGTTGTCCATACCCCTGGGTCATCTTGACCCCAATGGGTCTCCTATGGTAGAACGTGGGTGGACCGCCTTATCCTGTATTAGGTCACCAATGAGTGATCACGAATACTTAGTGACAAACACTCAAGAAATCCAATCTGTACTAATTTTAGTGAGAGTGCAGCTTTATTATTATTCAATTTTGCAAAATAGGGCGCCAAACCCAGGAGACAAGATGGGCAGATGCACTGTGCGGCCATTTTACAAACATTTTTATTTTCTGAAGCTCCCTCCCCTGTTCCTCCTTGACTGAGCACTACAGGGTGAACAATCTTCCTGGACAGCGCCTATTTTCCTTGAATGGGTTGCATTCTTATTTTTAAAGTTTCCACCTCTTGAACAAGTTCCCTTCCCCCTACCCCAGTTCGTCCCACCCACATAACCTCAGGTGCATGAGCCCATTACTACACCAGAAACAATCTCAATTAGCAACTTCCTGGGCCCCTTTATTCTTGAAGATGGACCATCTTGAGAATTTATTTCTCACAAGCCCCCATTCCCCTGGCCACAGAAGGATGCAGGGGTGAAGAGGGGACAGTGCCAACAGAGGGGTGAGACAATGTGTTCCACTACCGCACAAGCTACACATCCTCCCTGCCATTTCTTTGAGGACTGAGGTGCCCTGGCTGAGACTGGACGGCTCCCAGAAGGAGGCCCTGTTGGGCATGAGCTAAGGTTGGTTCCATCAAGCAAAGCCGCTGGGAGAACCCAGGCACGTCATCCGAAGAAACAGAGAGTCACACTCGAATCCTGGCCATGCAGAATCCAACCAACTATGATGACCAGTGACACCCTGAGACACTGTACCTTGGACTTCCCAATGGGACCATCTCCCCTGGAGGCATGGGGAGAACCCTTTCCTGGGTCCCATGTGATGGAGAAGCTGTGGTGTGTGGAAGGACCGGAAGTCACTAAGTCACAGCTTCCAGCTGTTTCCCTTCCAGCATCGTATGATGCTGGGAACACGTGTTCCAAGGGAGAAATGGGCCCCTTACCCATCCGGAGCTCTCCACTGTCATTAGCATTTTGTGAGTGGTGGCCATTTTCCTGAGATCTAAAACAAAGTCAGGACACAACCACCCAGGCTAGAAAATCCAGTGACAGAAACGCCACCATCAAGAGCACGTATTCACATAGACTTCTACATACTTGTGTGTATTCATTTACATAGGTTTTCCTGTTGTGTGTGAAATGCCACTGACTCTGGGTATGTAAAATAAAGTGAAATTAGTAAAGTTCAGCTTAAGTCATATCCACACCGATGATTCAAGGCCTCAGGGGCAGAACAGAAACCACCAGCCGGGCAAAGGGCTCAGGTATCTGCACAGGGCAGGGTTAGGAGGGCTGGGAAGAAAAACATGTGGACTCTATCTGGTTTCTAATGAAGATCAAAGACTGCAGCTTTTGGTATGGATTGCATCTCAACATAAAGAAAACAAAAATCCTCACCACTGGACCAATAAACAACATTCTTATCAATGGAGAAAAGATTAAAGTTGTCAAGGACTTCATTCTTCTTGGATCAATTATCAACACTCATGGAAGCAGCAGTCAAGAAATCAAATGACATATTACATTAGGCAAATCTGTTGCACAAGACCTTTTTAAAGTGTTGAAAAGCAAAGATGTCAGCTTGAGGACTAAGGTGCACCTGACCCAAGCCATGGTGTTTTCAATAGCCTCATACGGATGTGAAAGCTGGACAGTGAATAAGGAGGATCGTAGAAGAATTGATGCCTTTGAGTTGTGGTGTTGGAGGAGAATACTGAAAGTGCCATGGACTGCCAAAAGAACCAATAGATCTGTTTTGGAAGAAGTGCAGCCAGAGTGTTCCTTGGAGGCCAGGATGGTCAAACTTCACCTCTCATACTTCAGACATATTGTCAGGAGGGACAAGTTGCTGGAGAAGGATTTCATATTTGGTAAAGTGGAGGGTCAGAAAAAAAGAGGAAGACCCCCAGCGAGATGGATTGGCAAAGTGGCAGCATCAGTGGGCTCAAGCGTGGCAACACTTGTGAGGTTGGCCCAGGATCAGGCAGTGTTTCATTCTGTTGTGCATAGGGTCACTATGAGTCGGTACCTACTTGATGGTACCCAACAACAACAATCTGGTTGTGTGTAAATCAGAAAAATGGGGTGTTTGGGTTACGGGCAAGGCTGGGAAGAACAGGTGGCACACAATTGAAAAAAAAGAGAAAAGGACTTTTCCATGATGTGCTCAAATGTTTCCTTTCCTGCCCAAACCGCTGCTTTGCATTTCTAACAAAGGGTGGCACTTGAAGGAATCAGCTCTCTTGATTGTAAGACAAACAGAAGGATTTTAAGGAGGGCTATGAAACCCTGATTTTCAGTATTTGGGTTCTAAGTTGTGCTCTTAGGGTTTCCCTCCCCCAATAAGAAGGGAGTAAATCCCAACACATACCAGCTTAAGTTAAAAAAGGAAAAAGGGTGAGTGTGAGAGAAAGGGGGCTTACTGCTTCAGGCAACCCAAGGGAGAAGACATACTGGTTCCATGAGTGGCTAGGTTCAGGTGCTCCAGAGATGGATCTTGATCTCTGACCTCTGACCTTCTAATACTCAGGCAAGTTAGCTTCATTCTGAATGAGCTTTCTCCAGCTGTTCATATCCTGCCTTGTCATCAACCCCAGCAGCTAGTGAGCTGAGCTTTTCAATCATGTCAGCAAAAGTCCTAGGAGCGAATCTTATTGCACCAATGATGATTCAGTTTGACTGATCAAGTCTGGCTGGAATCCATCTACTCGCATATCACCAATGAGAGGATGGAATTTCCCAGGTGGGTACTGAGGATACTAGAAATGGGGGCGGGGGTAGGCAGCGATCATGGACGAAGGGTCATACAGCATCTTTGCTCTCAGGCCTGGGACCCTGTCCTAGTAGCCTTCTGTTGTTGTTGTTGTTAGGTGCCTTCCAGTGGTTTTGACTTTTAATGACCTTGTGGTGGGTTTGAACCGCCAATTCTGTGGTCAGAAGTTGAGCACCACTCCTGGACTCTTTCCTAACAGCCTAAGGCTCTCTCTGCCTGGAGGAGCTATGGTGGTGCAGAGGTGAAGGGCTGGATGCTAACTGAAAGGTTGCCGTTTCAAAGCCACCCGGTAGCGCCTGCTGAGTTGACCTGGTTCTGTAATGGCTGTTACTGTAGTTGTTAAGTGCGATTGAGTTGGTTCTGACTTATAGCAACCCTTGATATGCTTTCCGATGAGCGGCTGGTGAGTTTGAATTTGTGGTTCAAACTGATCTAGTGTCTATCCTACAGTGCCACATCAGGACTCTGTTATTGTTGTTAGGAGATAACACTTTGGGACAGAACAAACCTGCTCCATACGGTTTTCAAAGCTGTAGTTTTTATGGGAGCAGACTGTATGTGGCAGTTGTACTTGGTCCTGCGGCGTCTGTCCCTTTAAGTCAGGATTAACTCAATGGCATCCAAGAACAACTCCTCCTCCTTACCGTGAGCACACAACTTTGTCCAGGGGACTTGTAGTCAGAGCTCCGGGAGAGTCTTGCTGAGCAGCACATCCACTTGGCTTTCTTGCAGAAGTAACAAAAGCAGAGGTTTACTCTGTGTGTGCAGGACACCAAGCACCCCAGGGTGGACAACTCCAGACCTCATAGGGAGCACGTGGAGAGTGCACCGGGCTCTCTGGGCATGGCCCTCCTGTGGCTCTTTGGGGTCCCCTTGTGCAGTGCCAAGTCCTAGACCCACAGGCCTCTAAATCAATATAGATGATGGCAGTGACATTTCACCTTCACAGGGCAGTAAAATGGAAAGGAAATGGAATTTCAGGGGTGAGGGCGCCTGCTGGGAGTGGGGGGCGGGGCTTGCCTTTGCAGCTTGAATGCATTCTAGAAAATCCCACCCGCTCTGAGCTCTGAGGACCCTGGCCTTGCTCCAGGGGATGCGCCCACACCGCTGTCGTGTTTACTTGACTTGCTTCAGCAGACTTCCAATCTATTTACAGGCATTGCATGACAAACTGCCTCCAATGTCTGAGTTATTGGTTCTGCTATAAATGAAATTAATAATATGAGGTGGAGGGGGTGTAGTCACAACACACCACTGAAGTCAGCTAAGCTTGGAGACGAGAGATGGGTTTTCTGGGGGAGGGAAGCTTCTAAGGAGTTTGGATGCATCACCAACGGACCCGACACACTTGTGTGTTATCGTAATAAGAATAAAAGGCGCTGTGGTGTATCTGTGGAGTAAGTCAATCTGGGAGGGACGGGCATAGAATCGTACCTGCCATCACAGTGTCCCTGAGGGCCTGGCTCCATGCTGCTCTCCAAGCACAGCTTACCAACAAAGGCTCCCCTCATTTACAGATGGGAAACCGGGGTGCTGTATCATTAGGCAGGCCCCTAGTTTGTTAGAGGTGACAAAATGACAGGTCAGCTATGGATGGAATTGTGTCCCCTGCAATATATGTGCTGGACTGTAACCTCTCCAGCTGTGGGAAGGAGGTCTGGTGAAGAGCTTGAAGGCTAACTACAAGGTCAGTGGTTCAAACCCACCAGTGGTTCCACAGGAGAAAGACACAGTCTGCTTCAGTAAAGATTTACAGCCTTGAAAACACTATGGGTCAGTTATATCTGTCCTATAGGGTCTCTAGGAGTCGGAATCAACATAATCTCAGTGGGCTTTGATTGATCTAAGATCTAAGATGTGGTCCTATTTGGGACTAGGGTTTTCTGTTATGTAAATGAAGCCACACCAGTGTTGTTGTTGTTGTTGTTGTTGTTGTTGTTAAGTGCAATTGAGTCTGTTTGGTTTCTGAGAAGCGACTGGTGAGTTTGAACAACCAACCTTGTGCAATCCGGTGTTTATCCTACAGTGTCGCACCGGGACCCCATCAGTGTAGGGGGAGTTTTAAACCAATCACTTTAGCGATATAAAAAGAGCAGACCAGACTCAGAGAAGACAGGTACAGGGAGGAAATCAACCCTGTCTGAAGACAGAAGGGTGGACCGAGGATCTCCAAGGACGGCCGGCTTGAGAAGCTGGGACAGGACCTTCCTCCCTCCAGAGCCCACACTCAGACGCACATACACAGAGAGAAAGACAAAGACAGAGAGACAGACAGACAGAGGGGGGGGAGAGAGAGAGAGAGAGAGAGACTTCCCTAGAGCTGGCAACTGAATTTGCACTTCTAACTTCCTTACAGTGAGACATACATTTCTGTTTGTGGTATTTCAGACAAGGCCTCATATGAAAACGGTCACAAGACCACCTCCTACCTGTATCCTCGCTTCCCTCAAACAGGTAACAAGGGGTATCTGGTTAGTAGCACCTGGGAATCTCTGTGAGCTTTGGTGTTCTCATGGCCTTGTTCAAGGAGCCCTCACAGCTCAACAGTTAAGCACTCGTCCACTAACTGAAAGCTCAGCAGTTCATGGTTCAAACCCACTTAGTGGCTCTCCTGGACAAAGACCTAGTCATCTGCTTTTGCAGAGATGAATGCAGGAGGCCTTGTGGCGCAGTGTTTAAAGCACTGGCCTGTTAATCAGGAGGAAGATGGTACAGTTGGCCTCCCTGAGGATTCACAGACCAGGGACTCCTAGGGAACAGTTGTACTAGGTCCTAGGTGGCTGTGAGTCAGTGAGGACACGAAGGCACTGATGTGTCCCTGTCCAGAGAACAGCAGGTAATGGTGACCCACGTGTGTCAGAGCAGTTTGTCCTCCATCAGGCTTCTTTGTTCTTGTTAAGTGCTGTCTGTCGAGTTGGTTCCAATGCATAGCGACCCTGTCTAGGATTTCCAAGGAGCGACTGGTGAGCTTGAACTCCCAACCTTGCAGTTCAAGCCGACTTTGCAGTCTAGCACGTTAACCTGCAGCACCACACCGGGACATCAAATTTCTGTTGTTGTTGTTATATGCCGTGGAATCGGTTCCGACCCATAGTGACCCTGTACAGGGTTTCCGAGGCTGTAAATCTTTATGGGAGCAGAAAACCTCATCTTTCTCCTGCGAAGCAGCTGGTAGTTTCGAACTGCTGACCTTGCGGTTTTCAGCCCAATTCGTAACCACTACGCTACCAGAGCTCCTATTTCTAGTGACTGATTTTTCAGAAGTAAATAGCCAGGCCTATCTTCTGAGGCACTTTTGGGTGAACTGGACCTCCCAGCTTTTCTGTCTGTAGCCCCCCCATATTCACGTTTGCATCCCCGGCACCTTCTTGCCAGTAGGATACTGCATGCTTGCTCAGTAACTGAGGAGGCTGTCTCGCTGTTTGTACTTGGCAGCACACAGATCTCCCCGAACACTTTGTAAATAATCTTCCCAGCACTTGGGCCATGGGTATTATTATAACAGTTACTGACATTTTCCCACAGGACAGGGAGGCTTGGGGCAGGAGCGGTGGGTGGCTCAGGGGGATGGGTGGGTCTCTTGCAGTGAGCAATGTGCAGTGTATCCCGAATCCCACTCACTGTACACGAATGAATGACAGAAAGATCTGTACACAAAGTGGATGTAGTGATGGTTAAAGGTAACGTTTGTTTGCACACACACACACACACACACGCACACTCACACAGAGCATTCCACATTCTCTAAGGCATCCCCCCCACCTGAATAATTCACCCCAAATTCATATCCAATCATGTAAACCCTCACTGTGATTGACAGGCATGGCAAGTGAATAACAAGGCTGCAAACCTCTGGGTTCCCCATGGCTCTGGGCAAACACAAATTAGGAAGAACAGACCCAGTTGGGGGGGGGGGCACGTGGGAAGGTTTCCCGTTTATTTGTCAGGGGCCAGGGAACTGTATGATTATTGGGAGAAAGGAGTGGTTGGAAAGTGATGTCAAGTAGCTGGCAGGCTAATGGCTCTGCAGACAGGCTGTCAAACACTGAGCCTTACCTGGCAGGGCTTTTGTTTTGGCAGCTCCTGGATGCTTATCTCCTGAAGACCTCTTAATGCTGAGTGTTTAATTGGGGAAAAAGAGCCCTGTCAGGACTCACCAGGGCCCCAGGTAGGACGGCATCCGGCTGGACTTGGGGCAGCTGCACCATGGGTTCCCTCCTATCTTTGCAGCACAGGGACCCGTGTGCCAGGGGACAATGTTGTTCAGTCTAACCTGGGAGGTATAAACAGGGCTCAGCAGGGCTGGGTAGGGCTGTCCTGGGCTTGCCAGGGCTAACCTGCTTTGATCTCTGACTTGGGTTGGTATGGGTTGGCCTGTGTCGTTTCAAATTTAGCCTAGCTTTTCCCACCAGCTCCTGGAGCAGCAGCTACCTTTTATTACTTTAACAAACATCTGCTGGCCCACCATGTGCCGGGCATCTCTCGGTGTGTCAGGGAGACAGCACACGAGAGACAGACACAGCTCACACATCACTTAAGTCTCAGAAGAGGGAGCACATTCTCACAGAAGAACAAAACCAAACATGAGACCAGTTCAACAGGGACCCTGCTGTGGAGAGGGCTGCAGATGCTGGGGTTTGTCAACATTTGGTAGTGTGTTTAGGAAAGGCCTCTTGGAGGAGGAGGTGACCAGCTGACAGAGAATCTGGAAATTTCCAGGAAGAGACAATAGAAGAGGTCTGAGCTGGGCTTGTGAAGGAGTCACTGGAAGGACTGAGAGCCTGGGGGCGGAGCATCAGGTAAGGAGGCCAACTCCTATCTGGGCTCAGCTGATTGGATCAGGCGTGGACATGTGACCCAAAGGAAGCTCTCCATTGGATAGAATCAGCCAATTATGTTATCTCTTGAAACAGTTTAGACTTCAGGCCCCACAGAGAGTCTCTGGGCTCATGGATTGGTGGCCACAGGCATTTTGGGCAGGTGTATCCTTCCCTGTCCTCCTCCATCGTGTAAGGAAAAGAACTGAGGCTCTGAGAGAAGTCGTTTACTTGGAACCACAAACTCTGGCCTTAAAGAAAAGAAACCAGTGTGTCATTGCCCGGAACACTGAGGACAGGGGCTGATGGTTGTTGGCAAGCTGCCCCTCGTTAGCAGGTGGACTTAATGTGTCCACATTCCCGTGTCCACCACATGCCCAGCCGGCGTACCCTGGTGGAAACGTGAGCAGGCTCTGAGGAGGACTTCTATGCAGGCTGCAGCTCCAGGCGTTTCTGTAAACTGCAGTCACACTGACCCATCGTGCCTTCTCTAACAATCACGAGGTCTCAGGGACAGGCACACCAGGAAAGATGGTGCTCTGATGACACTCTTCTCAGTCTCTGCTGGGTCTTGATGTGCACTCTCCTGCTAACTGAAAGATCAGGACTTCAAACCCACCAGTCACTCTGCTGCAGAAAGCTGTAACAGTCGCCTTCTGTAGAGGTGGCAGTCTTGGAAACCCTGTGGGGCAGTCCGACTTGGTCTGACAGGGCGGCTGAGAGCCAGAATCTCATACATATTGTTGTCGAGTCGGTTCCAAGGAGCGACTGGAGAGTTTGAACCATCGACCTTGGAGTTTGAACGGACCTTGCAGTTCAGTGCTTTATCCCATAGCATCACACCAAGACTCTGTATATATATACACACACACATATGTTGTTGTCGTTAAGTACCGTGGAGTTGCTACCGACCCATAGTGACCCTGTACAGGGTTTTCTAGGCTGTAAATCTTTACGGCTGGTAGTTTCGAACTGCTGACTTCGAGGTTAGCAGTCTGATTCATAATCACTATGCTACCAGACTTCGCTCCCTCCCTCTCTCTCTCTCTCTCTCTCTAATATATATACAAGCACACACGCACACACACACATACATGTATATGAGTCCTGGTGTGGCACTGTAAGTAAGGACTGCAAGGTTGATTTGAACGGCAATGGCGGTCCTTCAAACTCACTAGTCGCTATGCAGGGTTGCT
>NW_006408756.1:2763572-2806943 GCF_000296735.1 Chrysochloris asiatica
AAAAAAACTAGTGTGAAGTGAATGAAAGTTTACAGAGCAGATCATCAGTTCTACATCCAACAAATCACATACTTTGTTCCATTTGCAATCTCCTCCAAGTAGCCTCAGTTATCCCATTGCCGGCCTGTGATCCTCATTTCTATCCCCAGCCTTTCTGAACTTTGTCTGTAGGTAAATGCTGCCTTGATTGGTTGACCATTCCAAGGTGAGTGAGTTCCAAGGCTGAAGGCTGACCAAGGGCCATAGTCTGGGATTCCTCCAGTTTCTTTACGACCAGTAAGCTCAGACTTTTTATTCCATTATCTTTTAATTTCATCTTTAATGAACTTTTTGAAGTTCATTAAAGATGGAATTAAATTATATATATATATATATATGTGTGTATATATATATATGTTATTTGTTGTTGTTAAGTGCCATTAACTCGTTTCCAACTTATAGCGACCTTGTATAGGGTTTCTAAGGAGCAGCTAGTGAGCTTGAACCGCTAACCTTGCAGTTCAAATGACTTTGCAGTCTGATGCATGAGCCCACAGCGCCACACATATATACATAATATGCTGTTGTTGTAAGTGATGTCAAGTCAATTCTGAACCATAGTGACCCTGTATAGGGTTTCTGAGGTGAAGCCAGTGAGCTTGAACCACCGACCTCGCAGTTCAGATGCCACACCAGGACTCTGGTCAATGCGCCAGACTGCAAATCTGTTTGAACTGCAAAGTCAGCGGTTCAAGATAACCAGCTGCCTCTCAGAAACCCTGTACAGGTTTGCTATGGGAACCAACTCAACAACACTTAACAACAACGTATATGTATATGTATATACATACATACATACACTAGCAACACTGCACAGCAGAATGACACACACACTGTCCTGTCCTGTACCATCTTCATAACTGCTGGTTTGGTTGGAGCCTTTGTTGTTACCACCGTGTCAATGCATCTCATTGGGGGTCTTCTTCTTTCTCGCTGATGCTACACTTTACCAAGCATGACATTTTACCAAGCATGACATTCTTCTAAACACTTTACCAAGCATGACATTCTTCTTCAGGGACTGGTCCCTCCTAAAAACATGCCCAAAGTAGGAGAGCGAAAGTCTCACCATTCTGACTCCTGAAGGGCATTCTGTCTGTCCTTCTCCCAACATAGCTTTGTTTGCTCTTTTAGCAATCCATGCTACTTTCAATATTCTTTTCTAACAACACAACTCCAATGCATCAATTCTATAGTCTGCTTTATTCGTTGTCCAATCTTCACATCCGTATGAGGCAATTGAAAATACCATGGTTTGGGTCATGCTTACCTTAGTCCTCAAACTGGTATCTTTATTCTTTAAAACTTTAAAGAGGTCTTTTGCAACAGATTTACCAAATGCACTATTTCGTTTTATTTATTGACCGCTACTTCCCTGAGTGTTGATTGTGGATCCAAGTAAAATGAAGTCTTTGACAATTTTAATCTTTTCTCCATTTATCATGAAATTATTTGTTGTTCCAGTTGTGAGGAGTTTTACTTTTACATTGAGGTTAAATCCATACTGAAGACCGTGCTCTTTGGTCTTCATCAGTAAGTATTTTAAGTCCTCTTTGCTTCCAACAAACAAAGTTGTATCATCTGCATATTTCAGGTTGTTGATGAGTCTTCCTCAATCCTGAAGCCACCCTGATCTTCTTCTTATAATCCAGCTTCTTGGATTATTGGTTCAGCATACTGGTGTGGTGCTGGACTGTTTGAACCACAAGTTGGTGATTCAAGCTCACCAGCTGCTCCTCAGAAACTTTAAACAGGGTCACTATGGGTTGGAACTGACTCGATGGCACATAGCAATAACAACATACAGATTGAATAAGTGTGGTTTCTTGATTTTAAACTATTCAATATCCCCTTATTCTGTTTGAATGACTGCCTCTTGGTCTATATACAAGTTCCTCATGAGTACAATGAAGTTTTCTGGAGTACCCATTCGTCTGAGTGGTATCCACTGTTTATTATGATCTACACAGTCGAATGCTTTTGCATTGTCAATAGAGCACAAGTAAACATCTTCCTGGGATTCTCTGCTTTCAGCCAGCATCCACTTGATGTCAGCAATGATATCCCTTGTTCCATAGCGTCTTCTGAATCTGGCTTGGATAATTGGCAGCCATTTGTCAATGTACTGTACAGATTTTGAAATACCTTCAGCAATATTTGTTTCCATGTGATAGTTTTGATGATGTCTACATCCTGTTGAGGCAACTTTCTTTCTAATGGGCACAAATATGGATCTCTTTCAGCCAGTTGGCCCTGTAGTGGTCTTCTAAATGTCTTGGCATAGATGAGTGAGTGCCTCCTGTGATGCATCAGTTTGTTGAAAGATTTCAGTTTGTATTCCATTAATTCCTGGAGCCTTGTTTTCCATCAACTCCTTCAGTGCAGCTTGGACTTCTTCTTTCCGTATCATCAGTTCTTGATCGTATGTTACCTCTTGAAATGACTGAACATCAACCACTGCTTTTTTGTGCAGTAACTCTGTATATTTCTTCCATCTTCTTTTGATGCTTCCTACATCCTTCAGTAGATCCGTTTTGGAAGAAGTGCAGCCAGAGTGCTCCCTAGAGGCCAAGATGGGCAAACTTTGTCTCTCATACTTTGGACATATTGTCAGGAGGGCCCAGTCACTGGAGAAGGATATCATGTTTGGTAAGGTGGAGGAAGAGAAAAAGAGGAAGACCCCCAAAGGGATGGATTAGCAAAGTGACAGCATCAATGGATTCAAGTGTGGCAACAATAGTGAGGTTGGCCTAGGATCAGGCAGTGTTTCGTTCTGCTGTGCATTAGGTTGCTATGGGTCGGTACTGACTCGATGGCACCTAACAACAACAACAACATCCTTCCGTATTTTGCCCATGGAGTAATTCACTATTGTAACCCACGTGTTGTAGTTTTTCTTCAATTCTTTCAGGGGGACACAGACTGAGCGTGTTCTCCTTTGGTTTCCTAACTCCAGGTCTTTGCACATTTCCTTGAAATCCTTGACTTTGTCTTTTTTAGCTGTCTTTTCAAATCTTCTGTTTAGTTCTTTTACTTCATCATTTCTTCCAGTCACTTTAGCTATATGCATATAAGACTTCCGTTATGTACGTATATAACTCATTTCACAGGTTCCCATAAACAAGTTTGACCAATTTCATATGGTTCCACTGAACGTATCAATACGCACATGTGAGTGTATGCAATGGGTTGAAATACATTGCTGGTCAAGATGATGTTGAAGGACCAGGCTGCATTTCCTCTGTTGTTCCTAAGGTCTCCATAAGTCAGAGCCAACTCAAGGACAACTCACAACCACAAATTCCAACTTAGCTCCGGAATACACAGAGGGCTCCAGCAACAGTATGGAAAGGTAACTTAAATAAAACTACACACATGTTAATTAGATGTAAGAACTTGAGAAAGATCTTCACAGCAGGGTTGGCTTGTGGCTCCCAGTCACTAGGGGGCACTGTCTGCAGTCCTGTCTTCTGTGGACCGGGCTTTGAGGTGCAGCCATGCCTGGTGGAGGTGGAGAGATAACAGGGCATTATCAGCAGACCAGCAGTAATGGTCTGGTCCTTCCAGGCCGGGCTAACAGAGATGTAGATTGGGACATTTGTGCCCAAAGGAGACAAAGACACTTCAAGAATCTCAGGTCAGTCTGTTCCAGGAAAACGTGCAAGAAAGATGGGGATGAGCAAGCAAAGTCTAAAGACTGTGCAGCATAAACAAGGAGCCACTGGTTTTAGCTCTGAGAAGTAAGAAAAGAACAAATGAGAAGAGTTCACATTTCAAAGAGCTGTGACTTGTGCAGCTTACATTTCTTTCCTTTTCGTGTTCTAGGACAAAATCTCTACTTGCAGCACCATCCAGAGTCTGCAACAGACTCGCATCATATCAGACGGCCTGAGACTGTTCCCTCACTCAGACCCCTTTTGTATTTCATGTGCATTTAACGCACAAACCCAGTGGCCTGTGAACTCCATGAAACTCAGCAAAGAGTCTGCCCAGATCCCAGCCCACAATCTAGTATCGAGAGGTCTCAAAGTGTTTACTGAATGGGTGGATGGATGGATGGATGAATGGTTGCGTGGATGCATAGGCAGATGGATGGTTGGGTAGATGGATGGGGCGGATGGATTTGTAGATGGTTGGGTGGGTAGATGGGTGGATGGATGCATAAAACATGAAACAGGGTCATCCAATTATCACTAGATCCACTTTGAATTGAAATAACTCTAACCAGCAAATGTTTGTTAAAACACTCTGTAACGAGTCTCCCATTTATATAGTATGAAGGAATCCTGGTGTGGCGCTGTGGGTTGCTACACTGGACTGCAAAGTTGGTTTGAGCTGCAGGGTTGTCAGTTCAAGCTCACCAGCTGCTCCCTGGAAACCCCATACAGAGTTGCAACTAACTCGACGACATTTAGCAACAACAACAAAGCATCAGAGCTCAGCAATTAGCCCACAGGTTGGCTGCTCTAACTCACCTAGAGGTGTTTCTGAAGAAAGGCCTGATGTTCTATTGCCGAAAAATCAACCATAGACAACCCTGTCGTACACAGTTCTACTCTGACACACACAGGGTTGCCATGAGTTGGGATGAACACAGAGGCAAGTGGTCTTTTTTATGCCTTTGCTATTGTTGCGAATCCCACATCTGTGCTCTGTGGTGCAGACCTCTCCCCTCCCCACATCCGTGCTCTGTGGTGCGGACCTCTCCCTTTTTATAATGTGACTATGGAGCACACACCCTGAGTGTTCTCAATGGGCCCAGCGCCTTGCCATGCTTCATCTCATTTCAGTCTTTCAGTAATCCTGTGGAATAATGAACCTCAATGTGGCAGCTATAAGGAATGGCCACGAACCTAGTGGCTCACAGAACGCCTATTGATTTCTTAACAATTCTGCAGTTCTGATGTCACAAATAGGTCACACTGGGCTGACATCATGGCTCTGGCAGTTTCACATAGCTATTGAACACCTAAGTAAACAGTGGTTAAGCTGATAGAATAGAAGAGTTGGTGACTCAAACCCATCAGTTGTTCCATGGAAGAAAGATGTTTCCATCAAGATTTACAGCCTTGGAAACCACATGGGGGCAGTTCTTGTCTGTTCTACAGGGTTGCTATGACTTAGAATAGACTCGTAGGCAGCTGAGGTTGGCACAGGACTGGGCAGCATGAAGTTGTGAAGACTCCGGGGGAGAATGTATGTCCTTGAATTTTTAGGCTCTCGAGGCTGCATCCTTCTTCTCACGGCCTCAATCTTCCACCTTCAAAGCCAACAACTGCTGCCAAGTCCTTCTCTAGCTGCCCCTCTCTGGCCCTTCTTCCATCTTCCATCTTTCTGACCACAGCGGGAAACATTCTCTGCTTTTAAAGACTCAGAGCTGCTGCACAGTGCAAACGGTTAACACACACAAGTGCTGCTGAAAGGTAGCTGGTTCAAGTCTGTCCGCAGGTGTCTTAGAAGGAAAGCTTGACAATCAACTTCTGAAATTTTAACAGTTGAAAACTGTATGGAGCCAAGTGCTTCTCTGACACACATGGGGTCACCATGAGTCTGAAGTGACGGTTGCTTTCTTAGGTCTCATGTGATGACATTGGGCCACCTGGTAAATCCAGACATATCTCTCATCTCAAGTCCATGACTTAATCACACCTGCAGTCTCTAGGCAACATAGTCACATGTTGGGAGAATTGAGGTGTGAACATATTTGGGGGTGTTATTCTGCCAACCCAAAGAATCAGTGCTTGAGGCCACCATGTTGCTTCCATCCAAGTCTCAACAGTGTCATTTCCAAAGACAACAGCACTTTCATTTCAGTCTCCTTGTCTTTCCATTCATCTCCCATTGGCTTCTGAGTAGTTTCCAGTCCCTAGCTGTAAAAGTCATAGCTGTAAAAAGTAATTTTTAAATGAGCCACAAGTGTTCTCTGCACTTTTCACATTCTGAATAGACAACATCTAAACCCATTCCCTCATTCAAACCCACATGCTATTCTTCCACTGTTAGATGGACAGCTAACCCTTGGTATCAGTTAAGATCCAGAATTACAAGGTAGATGAAATGTCCCTGAACCAATTCTTAAAGTCCTCCACACCAGGGGCAAATGTCTGTGCATACATCTATCTGACCCATATCATAGGTGGAACGTGATGGTGCAGGTTAGCACACCACTTTAAGCAGGAGTTAGTCCCAACATTAGCTCCCTCTAAGGCAATTTGTGCTTAATTTGATTTAATTTGCTCTGAGTGTATGTGAAAGGGATATTTTAAACTGAAATTGATGCATGAGTCCTGGTGTGGCACTGTGGGTTAATGCGCCACACTGAAAAGCCATTTGAATAGCAAGGTTGGTGGTTCAAGCTCCCTAGCTGCTCCTTGGAAACCCTATTCAGGGTTGCTATGGGCCGAAACCAACTCAATGGTATCCAACAACAATAATCGCAGCCCAGAGCATAGTGGGTTACTTGTTGGGCTGCTAACTGCAAGGTCAGTGGTTCAAACCCACCAGCATCTCCCTGTAAAAATTCACAGTTTCAAAAACCCAAAGGAACAATTCCACTAGGCCCTATTCGATAGGGTGGATAGAAATTGGAATCGACTCAGTGGCCATGAGTGACTTTGACTTTGGCTTAACCCCATTCTCACCACCATCTGTCAGTCCTAGTACAGTGGCCCTCAAGTTGCTATGATGCTGCAATTTCAAATACCAGCAGGGTCCAATGTGGTTGGTTGCTTTTTCCTTTCTGTAATGTACTTGAAGGCGAGTCTCTTGACCCTAATGGATTGCTGAGTGCTCTTGGGAACACACACTGGGAACCAAATCTGTGCTGTTTGAGAACACACTGGTTGAATTTTGTTTCTCTGTCTTTCCTTGGAAGCAATAAATCGTTCATGTCCATGTTTCATCAGGAGTGGCCTCTCTTCCCTGTACATGGGCCCCCCGCTGCATGGCCTTCCAAGATCTTTGGGCGCATGTGTAGTGGGCCTGTCATGTTTATCCGGTGCCCTTTAACTGGCTTAGACCACAGCTGCTGTCTTAGCTGAACAAATATTTAAGAGCGGCATACAATACGTGTTCAGAGTCTTGTTCGGGGAGACCACATTTCACCAGGACCTCCGATCCCTGGTGATCAATAAAATAACTTCATAGCTAGTGTGTGGAATAGAAAATGGGTTTTCAAGGAGCAGAGACAATATTCTCCCCTTGAGTTTGGTGCAAATGGCTAATGTCTTCAGCCCTCGTACCTGGGGCTGCCATTTCTCCTGGAAGCCCCAATCAGACTGCATCCTAAATAACTCTTGTCAAACATACAGTTCTCAGTCTGAGGATCGAAACGTTAGAACTGGCAACTAAATCTATAAATCTCATTCTCCTCACTTAAAAATGTCATTCAATCTGGATTATGGTTAGGGGGTACTCACGCAGCTGAAGATATTTGTGACTGCTAAAGTGAAGTTGAAGAATGAGAGTTTCACATGGTTTTTATCATTCCATAGTGACAGCGGCAGCGGGGCTCCACCTTCCCAGGGTTGGGAGATGGAGACATGAGCAGCATCCCCCCACTGAGTAAAAACCAGGCTCGGACCACCCGAGGATGCTGTCCCTACACAACACGACATCTGTCTAGGTGCGATTTTGCTCAAAGCCTCCCCAAAGTTCAAGGGTATTTTTTATTAGGTGTTCTGTTTTTAATTGATGGCTGTAATTAGCACCCGTATTAATTCTGCATGTGCAATAAAAAGACTCTAGGAGAGTGCCACCCCAGGGCACACATAGGAAAGAGGAACAATACGTAATTCCAGCTGACAGGCACAGAAAGCCAGGACAGACACAAGGCACTCGGACTGAAGGTCTGTTAAAAAAGGACAGGAGGGTGGATGAGCAAGCACGACTTTTCACAGAAGGATTATATCTCGAGGTCCTGGAGGTTCGGGTGGGACTGTCTATGAAGCTGACTGTTCTGAATGGAATGGTAGCTGGAGTTCTATGTACATGAGTGTTAAGTTTGTAAAGGCTTCATCAATTCTGTTTTGTCAAAAACAAAGGCCATACATGGGTGTTTACATTTAAATTAAATGAACTATAATGAAATGTTTACGTCCTTGGACATAGTCACTGCATTTCAGTGTTCATTAGCCACTGGTCGATTATTGTTGTCAAGTCGATTTCTTCCCATAGTGACCCTGTATAGGGTTTCTGAGGAGTGGCTGGTGAGCTTGAACCACCAACCATGCAGTTCAAGCTGTGGCTACCATATTGGATGAGGATGATGTAGACATTTTCATCCTTGCACTTTGCACGTTATCATCATATGCTTTGGTCCTGTGATCAGTAGAGACCAGTTCCTGGAGACGGACATCATGCTTGGTAAAGTTAGAAGGGGTCAATGAAAAAGACATGGACAGACACAGCAACAATGCGTTCAAACACAGCAACCGTTGTGAGGATGACACAGGACCAGGAAGCTGTAGTTGAGTCAGAAATGACTCAACGGCACCTAGCAACACATAATAGCATCATTGAAGAAGGTGGATATTAAGAGCTAACCTGTCCGTTCATGCCCTTCGATCGTCTCTTCAAATCTTTCTACTTTCATCTTCCGTGTGTGTTCTGTAAAAGCTGGCCCTTGCATGGCAGTGTGTCATGGGTGAATATTACGGCTGCCTTTGCTTTCTGGTGTGGATGTGTGTGTATGTATGGCACACGACTGATACCAATGGACTTAAGTCATTGCTGTCGCAGTTAGCTGATGCTGAGCAGCCCCAGTCTCATGGAGACCCCACTGCCTGGTTCTGTGCCATCCTTGTGGTCCCTGGAGGACTGAGCCTTTAGGGTCAGCAGCTCCTTGTTGACTGAATTTTGGCAGTAGGTTGTCAGCCCTTCCTTACAAGGCTGTCTTTGTCCTGAAGCTCTGCTGAAACCTCTGCACTTTGGGTGATCCTGCCGGTATCTGAAATACTGTTGATGTGCTTTCCAGCATCACAGCCCCACGCAAGCCCCACAAACGTAGTGTTTAGTGAAACACAGCTTTTCCATCTTGCAGGTCTGCAGGTCAGGACCCAGCCCTAGATCTTACTGGGCCAATCGAGGTGTCAGAAGGTCTGTGTTATTCTGGAGCCCCCATTGCATTTCATGACTGGCGGCTCTTCTTCAATCTTTAAAGTTAGTGATGGTTGGTCAAGTTCTTCTCATGCCACATCATCCTGTCTTCTTCTTCCACCTCCTTCTCCCACCTTGTGATGATTCTGGAACCCTTGACTAATTCTAGTCTAAGATCAGCTGATTACAAACCTCAGTACTACCTGCAGCCTTAATTCCCTTCTCTGGATTTATAGCTTCCACCAATGAATCCGTGGACATGTGGTTTTCGGAGGCCATTATTCTGCCCCTCATAACTGAAAACAAGGTGATAAAATGCACACAAACATGTCAATGTTTCACTTCACAGAGGCTTATCTTTCGTTATAAAATAGACCTCTCCTGCCTGGCAGGAATAGGTGGAATTGTGTAGCTAGCCCAGTGGTATTTCACACGGTTTCCTAATATTAGGGAAGGAGGTTGACAAATAAAAATTGATTGAATCTTTTTCACTTCCTGACTCCTTTTTATCCAACAGCATATCCAGCTCACACCCACCACCGAATTTCAGCCTTTCAATCCAGACCCAGAGGCACAAGAGCAAAGGTGGCTGGTCACGGCCATTATGAAGAGGGGCTACTGACTCCCTTTCCTCCAGACCTTTCAGGCCTGCTCACCACCTCTTTTTACCCCTGCACTGACCCTTCAGAGGTGGTTCCTTGTTTATTCATTAATCCCGTGATGCGGAACCTTCTGGAACAATTACATCATGGCTGTTGACAAATAGCATTTGTCTAATGATACCAGTTTTCCAGTATGATAGTTAAGGAGACTATTTAATGAGGCTGAAGTCAATGTTACTTAACACTGCATTACTTAACATAATATTACAGCATTATTTAATAAAACAAATTTTAAAATGATGCTGGGGAATTAGGGGCATACGTCTCATTATTGCTAATGGTGGTTGCATACCTAATTCCCGGCTCACTGCGCTCTAATCTTGGCTCCAGTGCCTCCTCCTATGGAAATGAATTTACCCTCTTTCTGCACAGAACGCTCAGGCCCTAGGTAGAAACAACCACACTGTTGTCTCCTGCGTATGCAGACATTAGCCCTGGCCCCAGTCAAGACAGAGCCCACACATAGATTCAGTTTGACAACCAGTGGCATGTCAGGGTCATTACCAAGGAAATTAGGTAAACTTCTAATTAGTTTTTATTGACTTCCACTGTCGGAATGTAAATCTTGGGGTGAGGAGGGACGCATCACCTGCTGTCGTATTAGTGCTGGAATCTGTGTTTCTTAAGCAAGATGGTGTGTTCCTCCATGAGATGGCTGGAGAACAGGCAGATGGATGGATGGTGCTGGCAGTGTTGTTGTTGTTAAGTGCCTGCCAGTCAGTTCCAACTTGTAGCAACCCTGTAGAAGGTTTCCAAGGAGCGACTGGTGGGTTTGAATCACCAATCTACAGTTAGCAGTCCAGTGCTGATCCTAAGAGACCAGAAATGGTAGTGTAGGAGGAGGAAGTACACGGGTACATTGTTCTAACAAGATGTATGGTGACCCCATGTGTGCAGAGCAGAACGAATCCCTAGGAATCTCAAGGCTGTGACTTTTGGAAGCAGACCTCTAGACTTGTCTTCTGAGGTGCCTCCAGGTGAGGTGGAACTGTCAACCTTTCACTAGTAGAGGAGTACTTCACTGTTTGCATGTTTAAGGACCCGGGATTGGTACACTGGGTGGTGTGTGAATGGACCGCATGCAAGAGATGCTTCTCACACTGGCCATGCCACATGGACTTTGCCAGACAATTAGGATCAGCTCCCTGAGGGGCACGACAAGCAAATTGTTCGCCAGGGAGCCATCAAGGCAATCAATCAAGTGCCTTCCAGACAAATCCCTTTCCAGGACTGAAACTCAAAGAGAATACATGAACAGGCATGTAAGTTTGCTGGCGACCATGTTGGTCTATCAATGAGGGCAAGTGGGGGAAAGCAGCAATGAAGATGTGGGCTGAATTCAACCTGGAGTATGGTGAGACTTGGTTGGCATGATGTATGGTGAGACCTAGAGATGGCTGAGCCCATGGATAAGGACATAGCTACAGAGAGCTAGACCTGAGAGTGAAGCATCCAGCTGATACGAATGTCCAAACTTGCAGATAAGATAGTACCCATTTAACCTAGCTTCAATGACTGGATGATCAGAACTTGACTAGAGGAAAATAAAAATAAAAATTATTTATAAAGAAAACAAGTGTAAATCATTATAATTTGATGAACTTGACTTATATTTATGGATGTAGTAGCTTAAAATACTAACCAAGACGGATGTAATTTTCACAGCAAGGATCATTCCCATCCCTTCTGTACATAGAGTTTATAGGGACAGGCAACTTAGACATTAGCTACCTAAAATGAGGGGAGGAGGGTTATAAAGGCATGGAGTGACTGGCTTACAAGTTTTCAAGAGGGAACTTAATTTCAGAGTGTGTGTGGAAGGTAGAATCCCCACTGAGTGGTTTTCATCCTGTCTAGACAGGGCAGGTGAAAGGAGTAGGGATAAGACTCTCGTGATTCAATAGTGAGTAATTATTATCATGACTAATTGTGATTGTCACAACTCTAGGGATGGAGGTTTTGTAGCAAAAAGGGGTAAGTGGTTGATCTTGCAGTCTAGGAGCAGAGGAAACTCGGATCATCAAGGGAAAAGAGCGGGAGCAGAGTATGGGACCCTATGCAGAGAAGCAGCGATGCCAGAGATGGCGGCAGAGATGAGGACATGGAGAGAGGGAGCAGCTGAGGACTCTAGACTCATGAAGGGAGAGGGGATGTGTGCTGGTGACCAGGGGTCAGGCTTGCAGGGTGTGCCCTTTAGTTGTTTGAATGATGATGTATTCCTGAGTGTTTTGGTGCACATAAAAAAACAAAACAAAACAAAAACAAAAAACCAGAGGGAATAGATGCATAGAAGCAAATACTGTTGAATAATGATGCACTGAGGGGATTGTAATCACTGTAATGGAATGAAATACAGTAGGATGAGTGTAACACTGATGTTCTCCCATGTAAACTATCACTCAATTCACAATAAATAATAAAAAAGTAAGTATCACAATAAAAAAAAAAAAAAAGTAAGGGTCCTTTTGGTGGAATGTGGCATCAGTCCAACTAAAGCCGTGTTGAGCCAAAAAAAAAAAGCATTGGTTTCTATGTAATTGAGGAATTCGGGACTTCAGGCATGGCTAGGCGCAGGCACTCAATTACTTTGTCAAGACTCTCTCCCTTGTTCTTACTGCTTTGTTTTCTTTTATGATGGATTAATTCTTAGGCACGTCTTCCTCTCACGATGGCAAGATGACCAGTAGTACTTCCTCCAGAGTTACCAAGCTGAACACCAAGGAAACAACAGATCACTTTGCTGGTAATTTCTAGTGATGATGGTAATTTGCTGTGATTATGACTCATTGGCTTGTCTTGGATCATATGCCATTGAGCTAACAGCTGTGGCCAGGGGGCTACGTGGCACAGATCCTCCTGACCTGGATCTGGGTTTGCCTGAGAAGATCTGGAACCAGTCTCTTCTGAACATGTGGACCTAGGGTGGGACAAGGTCCCTAACCAAAAGAAAAAGGGTGCTCTGTGGAAAAGGATGGTGAGAAGGCAGGAGTCACCTTCCCCTGCTGGAAGGAGCTACTGTACCCTGGGAAACCCATGGAGATGGGCTGAACTTGGTAGAAGTTATGTCACTTACTGGTGCCAGGACTTTTGTTAAACATCTTTGTGGCAATGGAGCACAGCGTTAAAGAGCTGTGCTGCTAACCACAAGGTCAACAGTTCAAACCCACCAGGTGGTCTGTGGTAGAAAGATGTGGCAGTCTGTACCCATAAAGATGCACTGTGGGGGCAGTTCTAGTCTGTCTTACAAGGTTGCTGTGAGTCTTAATGCACTCAACAGCAGTTCCTTGTTTTGGTTTCCTGCCCACATCACTGGACATTTGAGGAACATAAATAGACAATGTCCACCACAGTATTGTGTCACAGCAGAGCATGACTGAGGCACATGTGTGACAACCATGGCATGTCCTTCAGAGACTGGGTAATGTTTAGTGTATCTCCCATGTCATATTTGGGATATACTCACACTTCAAAAATTTTTCCTTATTTCATGGGGCATACTTACACTTAAAATTGTTCCTTATTTCATGGGGCATACTTATGCTTAAAAACAAAACAAAACAAACAAACAAAGCAACTCATGTTGGTCGATAATTAAAATTCAGCAAGGTATTTTCTTCTTCCCATCTTCTCCTTACATCTTCTAAATCGGCCCACTCTGCTGGGGGCATAAGGGCAAGGCATGCCGGCCTCATGTATACTGTGCCTGTCCCTTCTCCTGCTGGTGCCCAGGAGTGCTGGTACTCACACCTGAAAGATGCCTTGGTGCCGGTCAGGATGGTTTGGAGGGTCCCAAGCAGCCCTGGGGGCCTCTGAGGGACACTTTGATCCTGTTTTCCCAGGGGAAATGTCCACAGGATATGGATGATGTCTTTGAGTCAGAGAGCATGCAGACTGGGAGAAGAGAGCCTCCCTAATCCCAGTCCCCACTCCAGGAGGCATTAAAGACAGGAATGGTGACCTCACACAACTGGAATTCTGCAAGGCAGCCATCATTCAAAGACCCAAAATGCACACAGGCACAGGTGGTCAGCGGGCATTCACTGCATCCTTCCTGCATGCCTGAGTGCCCAGCATGGCTGGCCCTGGGGGTGGAAGAAGTCACTGGCCAGTTGGAGGGACTGTGAACTACAGGGCACTCTGAGATAAGGACAAGCCTGGGGTCTGCCTGAGAAGATGGAGGGGCAGCAGCCCGGAGCTGACCACAACTGTACCTGTCTGCCAAGAAATGAGAAAGTGCTGACAGGAGGTGTGTCAAAAGTTTGATGGGGTCACCACTGCCAAGGTGTGGGGAAGTTCTAACATCAAAAGATTATAACAAAAAAGGTAAGGGAAAATAAGAATCAATGAGTTCATGTTGATATATTGTAAAACGTCATTGAGTTGGTTTTGACTCACAGCGACACTGTATAGGTTTTCTGCGGAGCGTATTTGAATAGCCGACCTTGTGGTTCACAGTCCAGTGTTGACCCTACAGTGCCACACCTGAAGTCTGCTTTACAAATATATATAATGCTGACAGCAAAGAGGACTTAAAAGAATTACTGAAGAAGGTCAAAGACCACACAGCCTTCAGTATTGGTTGCATCTCAATGTAAGAAAACAAAATTCTTCACCACTGGACCAATAAACAACATCCATATAAATGGAAAAGAGCGTGAAGTAGTCAAAGGCTTCATTTTGCTTGGATCAACCATCAACAGTCATGGAAGCAGCAGCTAAGACATCAAACGACATATTGTATTAGGCAAATCTGCTGCACAAGACCTCTTTAAAGTATTCAAGAACAAAGGAGTCAGTTTAGGATGAAGGTGTGCCTGATTCAAGCCATGCTATTTTCAATAGCTCCATATGCATGTGAAAGCTGGGCAGTGAATAGGAAGACTGTAGAAGAATTGATGCATTTGAGTTATGGTGTTGGAGGAGAATATTAATGTGCTGGACTACAACGTTGGTTTGAAACACAGGTCGGCCATTCAAGTTCACCAGTTGCTCCTTGGAAACTCTATGCAGGGTCGCTATGGGTCAGAAATGGCTCGACAACACTTAATAACAACATGGACTGCCAGGAGAACAAACATCTGTGTTGGAAGAAGTAAAGCCAGAATGTTTCTTAGATGGCAAGACTTCATCTCTCATACTTCAGACATATTTTCAGGAGGGACCAGTCCCTGGAGAAGAACATAATATTCAATAAAGTAGAGGGTCAGAGAAAAAGAGGAAGACCCCAACAAGATGGATTGGTACAATGTCAGCAGCAATGGGCTCAGCCTAACAATATTTGTGAGGATGGCACAGGACCAGGCATTGTTTCCTTCTGTTGTGCGTGGGGTGGCTATGCATTGGGACCAACCTGACAGCACCTAACAACAACAAATGTGTATATATATCAGCATGAATTCATGGGTTCCATAAAAATATTCTTGCTGTTGTTAAATGCCTTTGAGTTGGTTCCAACTCATAAATGAACCTGTATAAGTTTTCTAAGTAGTGACTGATGGGTTTGAACCACTGATCTTGTGGTTAGTAGTCCAGTATTTCAGACCAGGTTGGCAGTCCTATATAGCATCACGCCAGGACTCACTATACATATATATACACTCACACAGATACATGGACATTTGTAAGGTTAGGGGCGCAGACAAGCTATCCTTTTTGTAAGAGTGCCACACACTGACTGTAAGGAATAAGAGAAACAGAAAATCACAGCTTAGCCCCCAGAATCACCGATTTAAGCTGGAGTCACTGGCGAGTGTTAAAGCCATTGGGGGAAGGCTGTCAGTGTGTACAGAACATCCACATCAGCTCTCGGTCCAGCACTGTGAATAACTTATTAGTGATGAAGGGTAAAGTCTTAGTGTGGCACTGTGGGCTAATGTGCTGCACTGCAAAGATGGTTTGAACCTCAAGGCCAATAGTTCAAGCTCACCAGCCACTCCTCAAAAACCCTACTCAGGGTAACTGTGGGTTGGAACCGACTTAATGGCACTTAACAACAACAACAACAAGGGCAAAGACTAAGTTTGAAACAGGAAACTGACAGGTGCCACTGGAACCAAATGAGCCAACTTCTCACCATGAATAATGGCACCAAATGACTAGCGGTGGTTATTGGAAGGAAACACCATTGCAACCCAAAATGGGATCTGACCAAGAAGGAGTCCCTGAATCCAGTAATGGGCAAAACCCCATATGAATATAGTTGAAGGATATTCTGCAAACTGACCGTCCCATCAGAAAAGCGGTATCATGAAAGACAAAAAGTGATAGTGAAGAAGACTCCGCCCACCCCCGCCCCCACCACCAGATGAAAGAAGAGGAAGGCAGTGTCAGAACTCCAGGCAGATCACAGCCCTTAGTGGTTCATCTTGTTTCCTGAACTGAAAAACCAAACAGCTGGAAAGGAAGTTATTGGAGCCTTTGGAGAAATGAGAATGTGGATTGGATTTTAATATAATAAGATTATACGATTGCTAATATTTCTGTGTAGGATAATTGTATTGTGGTTAGGGACTCCTGGTGTGGCGCTGTAGGATCAGCACTGGACTGAGAACCACAAGGTTGGTGGTTCAAATCAACTAGCTGTTCCTCAGAAACCCTGTACAGGATTGCTAGGAGTTGGAACTGACTTGCTAGCTTTAACAACAACAACAACAAATGTAGGAGAATGTCTTTGTTCTTAGAAATCAATGTGTATACATTTCGTCCTGGAGGCCCTGGTGTCTGAATGATTCAAATGACCAGTAAAACAATATGTACTTCATTTATAGAGAAAAATACCTCACTGTGTGTGTGTGTGTGTGTGTGTGTGTACTTGTATGTGTGTACACATATAGGCATGCATGCTTATTGTACCCGCCCTGTAAATATCTTGCAGGTTTAAAAATTTTCAAAATGTTGAGAAAAAAAGAAAGGAAAATGTGCACATTGTAAAATATTGCAGGCATGGTATCTCTCTGTGTATGTATAAACACGCACACACACACACACACACACACACACATCCAGCTTCGATAACCACTGCTACAGAATGAGAGCATATATTCATAAAGATGTATGCTGAAGCGCTTTTTCTGCATAAGAAATGGACAAAACGATCCAGAAACAAACGGATGTTCTATCCATCAATGATTCAAATGTGGGACATTTATAATGTGGAATTTTATGCAGTGATTAAAAAAGAATACTTTCTGTCATAATGGTAGGCTAGAAATGACTAGCTCTCACTGAAAGCAACCAAAAATTCTAGATTGAAAAAAAAAAAAACAACCTATAAAAATCTTGTAAAATGCATGATGTGTTGGTAAGAATGTAGTTATACTTGGAGGTCAGCAACTGATTATCTTTGGGAGCTTAGGAAGAGGAGCTGGTTTTACCTTAAGGGCATTTGCCAGCCCAAGTGATTTTGAGCATCAGTTTCAGAGCCTCCAGGGGTTTAAGGGAGAGAAGACTAGAGGAAACTCTGGATCTGTCCAAGGTAGCAAGTCTAACAGGAGTTCCTCCCACATTAAACTGGGTCCCCCAAAGGACTACACTCTGGTACATGGTAAAGTGGAAGTAAAACCACGCCTCAGGGGACTGCAAAGAAAATGGTCTGTCTCAAAGCTTGAGGTAGATTTAAGACAGGGAAAATCTGCCCTGAGAATTTATAACCGAGAATTCAGCTTTGCAGACTGAATTTGCATAAGCACCTAGTTTGTGGAATCTCAAACTGAGAGTTTAAAGTAGCCTTACTTGGTAATGAACTGGAAACTCACAGTAACAACAACAAGTAACCCCACCTTCAATGAGATCACAAAAACTTTCCATAGATAAAGTTGAAAACAAATATGAACTGGTATGGATGGAACTCTAGGGTAAGCACTGAACTGCTAACTACAAGGTTGGCAGTTCAAGCTCACCAGCTGCTCCCTGGAAACCCTATACAGGGTTGTTATGAGTCAGGACTGACTCATAACACTTAACAACAACAATGTAAAAATTATGAATTCACAGGGAAACTAGTAAGCACCATGAGCAAGAACTAGTCAGCACGTATTAAAAGTATCAGACACAGACTACAAAATAACTGCATTTAATTTGTCTAAAACGAAACAAAAGGATTGGAATGTGAGAAAAGTACAAGAGACTATAAAATTACAATATATTTGAAAAAAAGCAATAAAAAATGTACACACACACACATACACACACACACAAGACAGGGTTAGGATTTAAAAGGCTGAAGGAGCTTGGAGGAGCCTAAGGAGGAGGTTGGGAGAAGTACTGTTACCAGGAGGGAATTGTAGTCAATGTCACAAAACAAAATGTGTATGTCGTTGTTGAATGACTACCTAATTTGCTCTGTACATTTCCATGCAAATTACAACAAAATAAATACATGACAAAATAAATAAAACTTAACACATGGGGTTAACAGTAGATCACATACAAATCACCAGAGATTTGTTTATTGAAATGTATATGAAAGGACTTCATAGAGTTTGTGGGGAATTTCCATTTTTCAATTACATTTCAATTTCAATTCAATTCCAATTGCAAATCAATTCAATTTCTATTCTGTTTCCCACAAACTTTTTGAAGCCCCCATGTATTTGAACACATTATCCAAAATGTAGCCACAAAGATAAAGCAGTTAAAAATCATTAGAGGTAGAAAAATCATTTTGTAACATCAAGTGACTTAATAAAATGGATTCAGAGTTTCAGAGGGGAAGGACAGAAGCAGGAAGCCTCAGATAGCTGGCACTACCAAGGGGAGACTGCCAGAATTGACACACACACACACAAAAATGCAGCTTCATAGTTAAGAAAGTGCACTCCAATCTCAAGCAGATAAAACTATTTCAGGGTCACACAGCTAGTCACATTTCTGTGAAACTGAAAAAAGAATAAAAGTATGAGCCAATTGTAAAGAAACCAGAGACAGAAGACCAATATTTTATAACTTTAGACAACTTATTAGCTTATCAATCACAACAACTGTAAGTATTCTGCTGTATAATTTTAGGAATGCTTTCGATACTTGTCTTTCACTTTTATTCATTTAATCCATATTGAATTACAAATTGAATATGATGTGAATTAGAGGTGAACTTGCTTCATTGTTCTTCTTCTTGGAAATCCTGTTGTTCAGTACCATCTATTAAAAACCCCATCTCTCTTACCCTGCCCTTGCTATCTTAGCCTGCTCGTCCACTAAGTTTCCACGAAAGCCTAGGTCTGATTCTGGTCCTGTTTCCTGTCCCTCTCCAGTGGTCAATTTGTATATTCTTTGTACCTTAATGTCATTCTGCTCTCCTCACCTTGGTTCTTTTTCAACAGTATATTGACTCTTCAATCCCTTTGCCTGTCTGCTTTTAAATGTTATAATGGAAAATCTTGTCATGTTACACATAGACATACAAATACACAAATATTAGGCTACTGATTAGAATTTCTGGAATTGCAGTTGATAAATATTTTAAAAAGATAGTTTTCAGATCCATCAACTACATCTATATCTATATCTATACCTATACCTATACCTATACCTATATCTATCTATCTATCTATCTATCTATCTATCTATCTATCTATCTATCTATCTATCTATCTATCGAGAGAGTCCTGGTGTGGCACTGTGGGTTAATTCACTGGACTGCAAAGTTGGTTTCAACTTTAAGATTGGCGGTTCAAGCTCACCAGCTGCTCCTCAGAAACCCTATACAGGATTGGTATGGATCAGAACCAATTCAATGACACTTAAAAACAACATATGTGTGCATGAGTGTGTGAGTTTCCCTATTTAGGATTTCATCATGCAGAAACGTTCCTGAGATCTTGGATTTATTCTTGGTTGTTTAACATATTGGTACCTTTATAATTAATATGCTATGACTTTTAAATTTATGCTTGCTGCTGGTGTATATAGCTCATAGAGCTGGATTTTTCTAGATACTTAATAATCTTATTATTGATAGTAATTTATTGATAGTGAATTCTAATAATGAATATTAACAGTTTTGTTTGTTTTTAGACTTTTCTTATGTCTATTTCTTTTCCTTTTAATCATTTCTATTATGTGCTAATTTCTTATTTTACTTATTAAATCAATTTCTGCTCATCTATGTATTATTGTTTCCTTCTTTCTACTGAGTTTTGGTTAAATCTTTTTTTTTTTTTTTTCTCTTTGATAACATGGATGCAGATCTCATTTATTTTCAATCGTCCTTCTCTTCTAATAAGAACATGTTAAGGCTATACATTTTCCTCTAAGTGCTCCTTTAGCTGCACCCCACAAGATTTGGCAGTCAGGAATTTTCTTACCATTTCATTCTAAGCATTTTCAAAGTTTGATCCTAATTTTTCTTTTTACCAACAGTGATTTACAAACATTTTTAAAAATAAAAGACACCCAAACATATGGAGATTTTAAGCTATCTTTTATAACTTACTGATTTCTAGTTAATTGGTAGAAATTAGATAATCTGATGTGTATAATACTAGTCATCTGATACATATTGTAACTGATTTATGGCTCAGAATATAGTTAGTTTTTGTAAATGTTCAAATTTTCATAAAATAATAAGTGTTCTAGGATTGTTAGCTATAGATCCCCATGGAGTCCAATGAACCCAGGAGAAATCATTCTTTCTGTGGACTCTGATGTGAACAGTGAAGAGAATACCATCAAAAGGAAACAAGAAGACTAACTTCAAACCATAAGAAGATATTTGCAGCACACATATAAGTGGCAAAGGCGAAGTACCCAAAGTACCCAAATAACTTAAAGATCAAATCAATAACAATTAAAACAAAAATCCAAGAGAAACTGGGTATCACCAATTGAAAAGAAATTACAAAGGAGGCCTCTGGAATGGCCAGAACATACAGGAAGAACATTTGGAAATACAAATTAGAAATAAACGAGGCAACATTTTAAACCCAACAGATTGGCAACATAGACCTCTGGCGATGTCAGATTGGTGAGGATGTGGGGCATACCACTGAAGGCAGTGTGAACCAACACATAGTTTGAGAAAGGTTTAGTATTATTTGTGAAATATCCATGTACCCAGCAACTCCAACCCTGGATATTCAGCCCAGAGGAATCCTCTCCACGTGCATCAAGAAGCATAGGTGATCTTGGACACAGCAGTGCTGCATGTAACAGCAACAGATATTAAGAATGGGGTGGAGAGGTAACTGTGGCAGACTCACACAATGGGGTAGTAGGCAGCTTTGGACATGAACATGTTACAACTCTGAACAACCAACAGCTAGAGTAGGAACGTATAGCAAGTGAAGACAAACTATAGAAGAAAAACTTATATATATATGGTATTAGTTTCAGTAAAGTTAAAAATGTGCAAAACATTTAATTTACATATATATGATTGGGGCTATCAATGTGTGCCTGTCTCAAGCCATGGTATTTTCAATATCTTTATATGCATGTGAAATCTGGGCAGTGAATAAGGAAGACCATAGAAGAATTGATGCCTTTGAGTTATGGTGTTGGAGGAGAATACTGAAAGTGCCATGAGCTGCCAAAAGAACCAATAGATCCATTTTGGAAGAAGTGCATCCAGAGTGCTCCTTGGAGGCCTAGATGGCCAAACTTCGTCTCTCATGCTTCAGACATATTGTCAGGAGGGACCAGTCACTGGAGAAGGATATCATGTTTGGTAAGGTGGAGGGTCAGAGAAAAAGCGGAAGACCCCTAACGAGATGGATTGACCAAGTGGCAGCATCGGTGGACTCAAGCGTGGCAACAATAGTGAGGTTGGCCCAGGATCAGGCAGTGTTTCGCTCTGCTGTGCATAAGGTCGCTATGAGTCAGCACTGACTCAAAGGCACCTAACAACAACAACAACAACAACAGCTGTGGTAGCACAGTGGTTTCACATTGGGCTATTAATGGCAAGGTCGGCAGTTTGAGTCTCCCAGCTATTTGCTGGGTGGGAGAAAGATGAGGCTTTCTGCTCCCGTAAAGGTGTTTTGCTTCAGAAACCTTGTACAAGATCACTATGAGTCAGAACAGACCTGATGGCACACCACCACCACTAATTACAACGTGTTTGGTAAAACTGTATAGAAATGCAAGGAAAAAAAAACGCAACCCTGTGCTCACTTGTGAGAGAGGACGTGGAAAGGATGGAAGAGGTGGCCAGTGTCTCCCACCTTAGTACTGTTGTTGGTGTTGTGAAGTGCTGTCGAGTCGGTTCCGACACATAGCGACCCTGTATAGGGTTTCCAGAGAGCAGCTGGTGAGCTCAAACCACTGAACTTGCGGTTTAAATGGAATTGCAGTCTGACGCATTAACCCACAGCACCACACCAGGAGTCCAACTTAGTACTGTAGTGATCTGCTTTTTCGGAAACTGCTGATTGGGTTCTGAGGAGCTCATTGCTTTGTGATTGTTCATACCACACACTCGCATTTTAAAGAGTCTTTTGTATCAGCCTGTAGATGCTCCTTCCGAAATCTGTTCTCTAACAGCATCCAGAATGTTCTTGCCAAAATGAAAGCATGCTGTTCTCCAAATAGCTTCCGGAATGTTCTTGTCAAAATAAGATCTGATCTACACAACCCCTTTTATTAAAATCTTCTCTTGGTACCTCTTGCCCTCTGGGTAAAATCACAGTCTTGATATGGTCCGTGGGGTGTTGTGTCCACTGTGAGTTTGGTCTCTGCAGACATGTCTCTCTCCATTCCTGCCAGGACCACCTCCTGCTCCATACTCCTACCATGCCTCCCTCAGACACCTTCCCTGAATTTACTCTCTGATCTTTCTGCTTGAAGTAAACTGCCCACCACTCCTTCTTCAATGTTCAGCTCAGATGTGAGGCTCTTTTATGAAACCATCCCTCACTTCTGCAGGCTCTACAATCTATATCCCATAAACTCAGTCACATTATTCTCTCTTTTGGGGCTTCTGTGAAGACACGCATGTATGATCCTGTCTTTGGAACCAGACCCACTGAGCTTGGTTCTTTACTCTGCTTCTTCCAGAGTTGGTAGCCAGTTGGAGCTGGAGAACAGGGAAAAGTTGTTATTAGCTTTAAAATAATTGTACTAAAAATGATCATGCCTGTCCAAGTTCTGAGCTGGACACACCCATAGGTTAATAGGCAACATTCACATGCGGTAGAGAGGTGTTACAATGAATACCAAACTGAGGCTTTCTCCTTGAATTGTCAGCGAACTGAATGTAGTTCCCTGGTCCTTAATGCTCATACCTGTAACACTGTAGGTAACATTGGTACCACCGGTGCAGCTTGACCTACTTGCTGAACCCTCTTGAGTATTGCTGTTTTTTTTGTTTTTTTGTTTTTTTGTTAATACCCCTGTATGCCTGCCGCTCCATGGATGAACCTAGAAAACTTCACATGAGTGAAATAAGTCAGTTGCAAAATGTGTGTCTTATGTGAAATAAGCAAATATTTAGCAATCAAAGATTATCAGTGATGATCAAGGATGGAGAGCAGGGGCAGAGGGGAGTTTTGTCTAGGGTTTGTCCCGAGTTAATGGTGGTAGAAGGGTTTGCAAAAGAGTAACAAGACTGGTTACATCCCTTGAAGAATGCCATCCACGTCACTGAATTGTACCTGTAGAAGTCACTGTTTTGTTGTGTGTGTTTTTACCAAGAGAGACCCGTGTCTACAGCTCCTTCCCAGGCATTCTGATGTAGCTATGCTTCCCAGCCTCAGGAGTTGTTTTGAAGCTCATCTCTGAGTGGAGATTTCCAGTCACCCTCCCACATCTATAATTGTGTGTGTGTCTGTGGCAGTAATCAAAACCAGCAGGTTCTGTTCACAAGAGAACTCTCCATGTATTTTTCAATTTAAATCCATTCAGCGAGTCTTTCTTAAGTTCCAACTAGAAAAGCAGTGCTTATTAGAAATGACCTGCTTAGGAGAATCAGAGACTGGACTCTCCAGCTAGAAGCTACGAGAGCTAGAACTTGTTTTAAAACTATGAAAGTTGCAGCCGGTGGTGATTGCTTTGTGTGGCTCGCTAACTGCACAGACATTACAGAGGCAGAGCCAGGTCACCTCCTGTGATTCTCCAGGGCCTGAGTGTTGTTGTTGTGTCCCGCTCTGTAGTTGGGGAGTGCCTCTTCATTAAGTGTTCTCTCTCTGATGTCTCAGGGCACTGTGGGAGGAGGACACAGGCCAACAGCCCACCTTTCTACTCTACACAGATGGGTCAAAGTGTTGTGTGTCTGTATGGCAGTAAACAAGACCACCTGCAACTCTGGTCTTTTTGACATGCTCGCTCCTTTTTTAAGGGTTGTGGCTCGTGACACAACACTCCAGAGTAACAATAATAATAAACAAGACTCATAGAGGCCGGTGGAACCCCTGAGACTATGTCCCTTAGATCCCCTTCAGGCTTGGAACTGAACTCACCCCTGCAGATCAATTTTCAGCACAACAGTTGATGTTGGGGGCCATCAGGTCAGTTCTGACTCATAGCGATCCTATGTACAACAGAACAAAGCCCTGCCCAGTCCTGACCCAGCTTCACAATTGTTGCAATGGTCCATTGTTGCCACCACTCTGCCAATCCCTCTTGTTGGCATTCTTCCTCTTTTTCACTGACCCCTCATTTTGTCAAACATGATGTCCTTCTCCAGGGACTGGTCTCTGCAGACTACACGTACCAAGGACAAGAGACTGAGTCTCAACAGGCTCATATTTAAAAAGCACTCTGACTGTACTTCTTCTAAGACAGATTTGTTTGTTTTCCATGGTACTTTTAATATCCTTTGCCAACACCACGATTAAAATGCATCAGTTTGTCATACTGTGGTGGCTTGTATGTTGCTGTGATGCTGGTAACTATGCCACCAGACTTTTAAATACCAGCAGGGCCATCCATGGTGGACAGGTTCCAGCAGAGTTTCCAGACTCTAGGATGAAGGAGATGCAAACCACTTCTGAAGGGTTAGCTACTGAAAAAAAGTCAAACCATAGGCAGGCCTGTAAGGCAGACTAGAACTTCGAACTATCAACCATGGTGGTGGTGGTGGCGGTTGTGTGCCACCAAATCGGTTCCGATTCACAGTGACCCTGTATAGAGTTTCCAAGGTTATAGTCTTCACAGGAGCACAAAGCCTCATCTTTCTCCTACATAGTGATTACCAGACTTAAACTACTGACCTTACGGTTGGCTCATAATACACTATGTTACCAAGGCTCCTTCAATCACCATATTGCTGCTGAGTTAGTTTTGACTCATAGTGTCCCTATTTGGGGTTTCTGAGTTTGAGCGGCTGCTGAGTTTGAACTGCCATACTAGACCAAAAAGGCAGCGTCTGCTCAGGGAGAAAGCTCAACATGCCAGAAGGGATAGGAAGGAAGGACAGATGAAATGGGTAACTCAGGGAGAAAGTGGCAAAAGTGTTGTTATATTCAATTGTAGGTGTTACAATCAATGTCAGAAAACAAAACGTATACAGATTGTTGAATGGAAAATGAGTTTGATTTGTAACTATTCACCCAAATCACAACAAAATGCAAAAACCGGAAGGACAACATTGAAAACAACCTCAAACATGGTCCCACCCCTAAGGATTCTGATTTAATTGTCTTGGGTGATAGTTTAAACAGCATCCCAGGTCTGTTTACAGCACTCAAGTCTCTACATAACTCTTTGGATATATAGGATACAGGCAGGATAAGAACTCAACCGCAAGGTTGGTTAGAACTGCAAGACCGGCGGTTCAAACTCACCAGCTGCTCCTTGGGTCAAGCGAGTCAGAAGAGACTTGGCAGAACAATACCAGTCCTGGATTGGCTTTGGTTACTTATTATTGTCATGGGTCATACTTTTCCTGTCTATGTGTATATCTAGTCACCTTTGACTGGAGGTCAGATAGGGTGAAATTGACCTTTTTGGAGCTGCATGTTTTCCAGTGGTGTGATGGTTAAGTTCCAACTGGAAGGCTGGCAGCTTGACTCCACCAGAGGTTCTGTGGGAGAGAGACCTGAAAATCTGCTTCTATAAAAGGACAGCTAGAGAACCCTGTGGGGGCAGTTCTCCTCTCACACGGGGTCTTTGTGAGTCTAAATCAACTTGACAGCACACAGCAAGGGTTTTTTCTAAAGGCTTTGTCCCCCCCACCCCCCTCAGGATGCAGTTTGCTTACTTGGAAACAGTTGGAGTCTTCGGGGTCTTGCTTTTATGATTGGTTAGGGGTTCTAGTGTAATGCTCAGCCAAGGGCTAACCCCCCATTACTGAACAAGACCTTCCTGAGTCCTCTACCCAAAGTTCCATTAATGATGAGTTTTCCACCTATCCGGTGGTCACAAGCATTATTCCTGGCTTTGGGAGGATGCCAGCCTTGGTTCCCTCTTATTTTATTGGTGGCTTTCTCCATACCCATAGGCTGGTCCCCTGCAGGCATGTGCTAATCAGATTCAGTTCAGGACTCAAGGGTCCCTCTGCAGTTCCAGATGGTCTCTGAGCACCATTTTCTCATCAGCTGAAAGCACCCTGGTTCAGAACATTGAAATATCCATACAAGAGACCTGTCTGTCCTCTTTCAATGCATTTCTGTATCTTTAGATTCAATGACAAAGACCTGGTGATCTGCTCCCATAAAGACTTCAGCCTGGAGAACCATATGAGACAGTTCTATGGTGTCACATGGGGTCACTGTAATTTGAAAACCAACTTCATGGCACATAATCACCACTTTAAATGAGCTGAAGAAGTATCTGTCAGTATTCCTGCTGTCATTGTGGGAGTCGTTTGAAATGGACAAGCAAAACAAATCAACAACCAAACACCTAATGATTCAGTAAACAGACCTCTACTGACACTGTGGAAAAAAATACTATTAATGCAGGCTTTCATTTAAGACCAGGAGATTGATAAGTGTTGCTAAATGCTGCTGAGTCAGTTCTGACTCATAATGACAAGGTTTCTGAGGAGTGGCTGGTGGGCTTGAAGCACCGAACTTGTGGTTCCTAGCTCAATGCTTCTCCTCTAGAGCCTCTGTGTACCTGTACTATGAATTAATTAAACTAGCTTGTTGTAAACTGCCATTAAGTCAGTTCTGACTCATAGTGACCCTGTATGGAATTTCCACAGAGTGGCTGATGAGTTTGACCCACTGGCCTGCGGTTCAAACTGACCTTGCAGTCCAGTGCAGTCCAGGACTCCAATCAAGCTATCTAGTCACTTCTTTTATTTGCTCGTTTTGAGGTTGTTTTGAATGGAACCAGAGGTAGAATTTAGGAAAAGAAGGTGAGGATGGTGACACAATTTGAGGATTTGTCTCTGAATTGAATCAGTGTCTCTGAATTGGACACCTTGAAATTGTTGAATTGCTCTACATTTGTTACTGTTGTTAAGTGCCATCAGGTCATGTCTGACTTACAACAGTCCTGAATAGGGGGTCCTGAAACTTTATAAATCTTTGCGGGAGCAGAAAGCCTCATCTTTCTCCAGTGCAGTGACTGGTGTGCTGGAACCACTGGCCTTGTGGTTTGCAGTCCAGTGCTTATCCCGTGGAGCCACCACATCCCCGAGGTCTAAGTTTACCTGGGTATATTTTCAACAACAACAACATAAAATTTTAAAAAGAAAAGGAAAACAAAGAAAACTCACTGCAGGACTGTCCCCTGTCCCATTCCCCCAAAGTGTCCCCCTCTCCACGCCTTGAAATTGGTGGGGCACATTTCCATGGGCTTCAACTGGGCTCACTGCATTGGGTTCAAACTTGGAGGTAAAGAGGACATGCCATGTGAATTTTCTCTGTGTCAGGAATCATAAGTGACTTGGGAAGATGACAAACGCTGTTCAGATGGCAGAGGAAGGCTGAGGAGGACTGAAAGGAAGCATAGTTATTAAACTAGATTCTGTTTATTAAGCCCCTTGACTTCAAGACTTCAAGGTGGCCCTTGATGTCGCTATCAAGTGCTTCTACATCTAGATGCCGATCTCTCTGCCGCATTAGTTGACCATTGTAGTCTTCTCCATTCTGGGAAGAAGGAAATAGGATGTGAGTGTTACTCAGTCCTAGAGGAGAGGGAATGAATCTCAGAGCAAGGAGGGTACCAGGGGTAACAGATAAGTCAGGGTGCTCATCCTGCCTGATCCTGGGATGGGTGGATACCAACCTCACCCCACCATCAACATTCCTGTGATCCTTGACAGAGAGAAACAGCGTGACCATAGAAAGTACACAGGCATGGAGTCTCCCCCAGTTTTTAACTTCAAACGCTGAGGTCTCTAGGCAAACAAAAACATGCAGGGAATGGAAGGCCATGCCGGGATGGTGTGTGGAGTGGGGAGGCCATCGCACCTGGGGGCACTATGGAAATGGACTTCTGCGGAGCAACTAGAGAGACGTATGTGGGCCTGGGACAGAGGGACTCATTGGCTTCCTTCTGGGAAGAGTGCTGAGAAGCTGCTCTCATAAGGTGAGACGGTGTGAGGAACTTCATAGAGGTGCTCACGCACCAGTGCAGTTAGAACAGCAGTGTGTGCCCACAGGGTACAGGTGGTTGAGAAGGATGCTAGACCAGAGAGGACTGTGTGGACCACCGATGACCAACGGACACAGCATAGCCACCATCTAGATGAACAATGCCAAGAACTAGGTGGGCCCCATCCTCTCTGTCCTGTCATGGTGTAAGGGTTGAGATCTTAGCTACAACCCCAGGGGAAGAGGCAGAAGGATTATGTTTCTCCCAGCCCAGGAGAATGAGGCCTGAGTGAAGCTTAACATTGGAAGAAATGAAAAAACTTTATTAAATACTCTCACCAAGTATCCAAGTATCATACTTTCCACATGTGTTTTGTTATCTCTCTGTCTCCTGAAATGATTGACTTAAAATGATTCCATAAGAGGCTCTGTCAGTCAGCTATTGCTATATAACAAAACCCTCATCATTGTTGTTAAGTGTCTTTGAGATGGTTCTGACTCATAGTGACCCTGTACAGGGCTTCCAAGGAGTGGCTGGTGAGTTTGAACCACTGACCTTGTGGTCAACCACCAAATGTTTATCCTCCAGCATCTTATCAGGGTCCAACAAAAATCTTGTCATAGAAGAAGTAGAATTTGTTTTCCACATGTCTGGGCATCGCTTGGGGTGCTTTTGCTGGTGTTGTCTGGGTTCTAGTTGTCAGTTCTAAGCTTTCAATTTAGCCCTAGAACTCAGAGCCTACCCTTTCTAGCCTCATCCCACGGGCCCCAGCAAATAATGTGGCCAAACCCAAAGTTAGCCTTGGGGAAGTAGACTTTGTTTTTTTGTAGGCAGCTGAAGAGTTACATGGCAAAGGCATGGAGTGGGGAAGAGTGAATCAGTGAGTCGGTTAGTCCATGTACCAGACAGGGCCAGAGAAAGATAAATGTGAATAAAGACCTAGAAGGAACCGCATGAGGAAGAGAAGACTGGGACTGGACCCAATGAAGACATTAAGGTTGGTCAAGTGGAAACAAGGAAGACCAGCATGCCACGTGACAGGAGTGATCTGAGAAAATCACTTGGTCTAGGGCTGAGAGGGCCTGGATGGCACAAGTGGTTAAGCACTCAACTGCTAATTAAGAGGTTGGAGGCTGGAGTGCACTCAGAGGCACCTTGGAATAAAATCTTGGGCATCTCCTTCTAAAAACTCAACCATTGAAACCTTATGCAGCACAGATCTACTCGGACACACTTGGGTCACCATGAGTTGAACAGGACTCAATGACAACTTGTTTTTAGACAAGAGACAGTCAAGTTGACCAGACAATGGGTTGGGTTGTAGCCATTGTGGTTCTAGCAAAGCACTGATGGAATCTGGGTTTTGCAGACTCAATCACAATTCACAGTGTTCTGTTAGGACAAGCAAAAATGATTGCTATGTCTTTAAGTTAATGTAATTTTCAAAGCCCATAAGGTATTATTGGTTAAACAGAATCAAGACGTCGTGAATTTCCCAGCAGGAAACAGCACGGCTATTATTTTCTATGGAAAGTAAATACCAAGGGCTAAGTGGTATTTTTGGATGCATCCACTGAGTAGCTACATCAGCCGGTCCTTCCCTCTACTGTGTCTTGTGAGTGTGATGGACAGCTGATGAATTAGTCTATGCAACGGGTAATTTTGCCATCCGCCGCCCCACTTTGCTCATTTAGCATTAGGAAATCTCAATACTTTCATACAACGACTTACACATTTTTGATATGTGTGTCTCAGCCCTTAGAATACAGTGGAGGTTGTGCAAAGAACGTTTTGTTCAAGACTTGGCTTTTGAGGAATACAGAACAACAGAGAGATCCCATACAAGAAAAAAAAGTGTGTGGACTAACTGATGCAGAGGAATTTTCATGCCAGGCTGCCTGCCCTGTCACAACAAATTCAACACCATACACCTGGACGTATTTTTGGAGGTTAATGAAATAACGGGAAAGCTGCCACCTTCTAACTCCCTCTCAGCACATGAAGTGTTTTCATTGTGGATGCGTACTGTCATGATCTCCACTAACAATTGCTATGGAAGGAAGTCCAGTGGAATTCATCACCGATACCATCAGGATAATTGTTGATATCACTGGCCCTGCGCATTGGTTCCTTTCCAAATGAGGCATCACTTGTGCCGTCGTGGGGAGACAGCTGGCGGGGCTGCCTTAAGATCCAAGCAGAGAAGCAATGTCCTGAAACACAGAGTCAATAGGAGTAAGAAGTGGATACAATTGGAACTTGGGGACTGAGACCCCAGATGTCCAGACGTGGCCCTGCAGAACTGCAGAGACCGGATGTCTCTCTCTGTAATCGATCACAAGGAAAAGCAGATCTAGTAGCAGACAATGGTCCTTCCTGTGCAATCTGATCACAGAGCAGCATGTCTGCCCCCTGACCTTGGTCCTTACTCTATGTGGGGAAAGGCGACTACAGAGGAGAAAGTAGAACCCAAATATTAAATATGAGGGTAAGTAAAAAAGTATTGTTACAAAATCATGGAAATCTTCTTAAAACAAAAATATCAAAATGGGAAGGTATTGTTTCTCGACAGCTCTCCCATCTAGGGTGAGTCACGTTTGAAGGAACTGTTTCCATCTCTCTTAGCTTTCCCCAAAGAATTTTACACTCTTTGATTTGATACCACATCAAAACAGCAATTTTGACGTCCTCAAAGGACTCCAATTGTGCTCCTTTGAAATGTTCTCTGAGTTTTGGCAATAAAGAGAAGTCTGAAGGGGGCAAGACCAGGGATATAGGGTGGATGGGATCAGGTTTCTCCATGAAATTCTTCTAGGACAGCCCTTGCTACCCTTAAAGTATGAGCAGGGGTGTTGTCATGATGGAAAAAATGTTCTTCCTCAGTACAAGTTTCCTAGACTTTTCCTCATCACTGCACTTTTCTATTTCCTTAAGATTCCCCCTAAAAATTCCCATGATCATCCTGTGCCCTTCAAAAACTCTATCAACATGACCCTTTGGGATCCCCCAAAACAGTTGTCATAATCTTCTGAGCTGACCTCTCTGTCTCGAATTGACCTGGCCCAGCAGATGCCTTTGGAAACCACTGCTTTGATTAGACATTTATATATATATATAAAACACTTGTCTTAGTTGTATATATATGCAACAATTGTGTTACTGAGAGAACTTGTTTGTCGCTGTCTAATGATCCGAGGCATGTTTAAGCATGATTGGTTGGAATAAACCCTGCATGTATGAACTGGAACCCTAGTATGATTACTTTTTGGCTTACCCTCACTGCCCAGCACTGTCCTTCCCCAAAGATTCCCACGTTGTGAACTGGACTCTGATTGTTAAGTGCCATTGATCTGGTTCTGACTCCTAGTGACCCTGTATAGAGTTTCTGAGGAGTTTGAACAATAGAACTTGTGGGTCACAGCCCAGTGTTTATCCTACAAGGCGATGGACTCCCGGATCATAGTACTGTTGGTGTTAAGTGCTGTCAAGTTGGCAACCCTGTATAGAGTTTCTGAGGTGTTTGAACAATAGACCTTGTGGTTAGCAGTCCAGTGCTTATCCTACAACACCACACCAGGACTCTAGATTGCAGTATGTTGTTGTTATGTGTTGTTGAGACATTTCTGACTTATAGTGACCCTGTGTAGGGTTTCTGAGGAGCGGCTGCTAAGTTTGAACCGCTGACCTTGCAATTCAAAGTGATCTTGCGGTCCAGTGTTTATCCTACAGCACCACTCCAGGACTCCAGATTATAGTATTATTGTCATTGTTTAGTGCCATCAAGTTGGTTCCAAGTCACTGCAGCCCTGTATAGGGTTTCCGAGGAGTGGCTGATGAACTTGAACTGCCAACCTTGTGGCTCAAAATGACCTTGCAGTTCAGCGCATTAAGTCACAGTGCCACACAATGACTAAACCCCATAAGTGTGTCACCTTAAGAGGGATGCCAGCTAAGTAATGTGGAGGAAGTAACAACCAAATTGAGCTTACTTCCTGGTGTGGCACTGTAGGGTCAGCGCTGAACTTCCAGCCACAAGGTCGGCAGTTCAAACCCACTAGCTTCTCCTCAGAAACCCTATTGTTGTTGTTAGGTGCCATTGAGTAGGTACCAACTCATAGTGACCTTATGCACAACAAAACGAAACACTTCCTGGTCCTGAGCTAACCTCATACTTTTTGCCACACTTGAGCCCACTGATGCTGCCACTTGGCCAATCCATCTCATTGGAGGTCTTCCTTTTTTTCTGTGACCCTCCACTTTACCAAACATGATATCCTTCTCCAGTGACTGGTCCCTCTTGACAATATGTCCAAAGTATGAGAGACGAAGGTTGGCCATCCTAGCCTCCAAGGAACACACTGGCTACACTTCTTTCCAAAAGGATCTATTGGTTCTTTTGGCAGCCCAGAAACCCTATACAGGGTCACTATATACAGGGTCAGCACCAACTCAATGGCACTTAACAACAACAGCAATGCATTTTAAAGTTGGCTAGAAGGAGAGTCCTTTCATAGCGATACAATGGACAACATTCAGGAAATAAATGAACTACCTCAAGAAGTTACTTCAGTTGGTCAGTTGCTTTAAACCAGCGTATTCAGCTGTCCCTTTAGGGAGAGGAAGCATTGGTCTTCCACTTATGAGGATAGGAAATTTGCACCAGACATTGGTGATGGTTCCACAGTATTGAAGTCATTGAGTCATACACAGGGAAATGTTGAATTAGCAAAGGTTGTGTTAACAATATTTATACAGCTCTGAAAAAGTGTGGGGTTGTAGGATAAGCACTGGATTGCTAATCCCAAGGTCGGTGGTTCAAACTCACTGGCTGATCCTTGGAATCCCTACATGGAGTCGCTATGAGTCTGAACCCACTCAACAGCACTTAACAAGAAACAGAACAATTGAAAACAGAACAAGCGTGTTCTATTTCCTACGCTGCTTAGCGGGATATGTTGGTTTTATTATTGGGACTTAAACGTTACTACCATTTCTGTATGCCATTTGGCCTAGCTCACTATACAACTTATTCTCTCTTGTCATTTTTGTTTTTTTATTTTTTTATTTTTGGTACTTTTCTGGTTCCCCGTTGGCAGTCTCATCTACTGACCCCATTTTATTTCTCTAGCCCAGAACTCATCTCTCAGCCTCTGAACTTTGCTCTATAACTGCACTCACTAGGTAATCTTATCCAAGCTTAAACTTATATCTGCTCTTCACACTTGGGACTCTTACTTATAATTCTCCAGCCAGGATCTTTCCTCAGAACCTAGATTTTTATATTGAACTTACTGCTGACATCTCCACTTAGATGTCTAGTGAGATATCAAATTTGACACATCCAATACTGATGTGGGGAGTGCAGGGACTCCATCGCATAAGCAGAGCACAGCCTTCAGTGTGTGTTAAATCTCAATGTAAAGAAAACAAAAGTTCTCACCACTGGACCAATAAACAACATTCTTCTCCACAGAGAAAAGATTAAAGTTGTCAAGGACTTCATTCTTCTTGGATCAACTATCAACACTCATGGAAACACAGTCAAGAAGTCAAATGACATATTGCATTAGGCAAATCTGCTGCACAAGACCTTTTAAAAGTGTTGAAGAGCAAAGACATCAGCTTGAGGACTAAGGTGTGCCTGATCCAAGCCATGGTATTTTCAATAACCTCATATGCATGCGAAAGCTGGACAGTGAATAAGGAAGACCGTAGAAGAATTGATGCTTTTGAGTTATGGTGTTGGAGGAGAATATTGAAAGTGCCATGGGCTGCCAAAAGAACCAATAGCTCCATTTTGGAAGAAGTGTAGCCAGAGTGCTCCCCAGAGGCCAAGATGGCCAAACTTCGTCTCTCATACTTTGGCCATATTGTCAAGAGGGACCAATCACTGGAGAAGGATATCATGTTTGGTAAAGTGGAGGATCAGAGAAAAAGAGGAAGACCCCCAACGAAATGGACTGGCCAAGTGGCAGCATTGACGGACTCAAGTGTGGCAACACAAGTGAGGTTGGTCCAGGATCGGGCAGTGTTTCATTCTGCTGTGCATAAGGTCGCTATGGGTTGGTACCGACTTGATGACACCTAACAACAACAACAACGAACCAAAAGGTGCATGATTCAAGCCCATCAGCCGTTCTGTGGGAAAACATGAGGTTTTCTGTTCCAGTGAAGATTTAAAGTCTCAGAAACTCTACACAGCATCACTGAGAGTCAGAACAGACTTGATGGCACTTAACAACAACAACAATGTCGATGAACCTCATGACAATCACTACTCCCCTGTCAGTGGAGCCTTGCATGGCCCTGTGAGAGCAGTGTTCTGTGGTGTGTTCACTAAGACAGGTTAGAAAGAGAGACTTGGCATTCTACTTCTGAAAATGAGCACATGACCACAACCAATCATAGGGGCGGTACACAACTGGTACACTTCTGTACAGTCATGCATGGTATTACTACTATATATTGGAGACTGAATAAGATGGCAGCTGTCTTAGGCTGGTCTCTAGAGAAGCAAAGACAGTGAAGTCTATAAGTCATTTTTGTTGTACATGCCTTTGGGTCAGTTCCAACTCATAGAGGTCCTACGTACAACAGAACGAAGCACTGTTGGATCCTGCACTGCCCTCACAGTTGTTACGCTTGAGCACATTCCTGCTGTCACAGTGCCAATTCATCTCATTGAGGGTCTTCTCTTCTTCTCTAACCATTCACTTTACCAAGTATTGTGTTCTTCTTCAGGGACTGGTCCCTCCTGATAATGTGTCTGAACTATGAGAGACAAAGTCTCACCATCCTGGCTTTCAAGGAGAATTCTAGTTGTATTATTTCCAACACAGACTGGTTTGTTCTTTTGGCAGTCCATGATATTTTCAATATGCATCTCCAACACCTCAACTCAAATGCATCAATTCTTTTACAGTTTTCCTAATTCATTGTCCAACTTTCACATGTTTATGAGGTGTTTGGAAATACCAAGGCTGACATCTTTGCCCTTGAACACTTTAAAGAGGTCTTGTAAAGCAGATTTGCCTAATACAATACGCAGTTTGATTTGACTGCTGCTCCCATGAGTGCTGATAGTGGTGGTAGCGGTGATGGTTGTGTGGCGTTGAGTCAGTTCTGACTCATGTCAACCTGTATAGGTTTATATGAAAATGCTGCATAGAGTTTTCAGTGCTATAAATCTTTATGGGAGCTGAAAAACCTCATCTTTCTCCCGCAGAACAACTGGTGGATTCCAACTGCTGACCTTGAGATTAGCAGTCCATTTTGCAATCCACTATGCTATGAGGGCTCCTTGTGTTGATTGTGGATCCAAACTGAATGATGTCTTTAACAACATCAATCTTACCTCCATTTATCATGATGTTATTTGTTGGTATGTATGTGAGGGTTGTTGTTTTCTTTACTTTAAAGTACAATCCATATTGAAGGCTATAGTCTTTGACCTTCATAAGTAAGTATTTGAAATCTCCTTCACTTTCGGCAAACAAGATTGTTTCATTTGTATATATTGTGGTTTGTTAATGAGTCTTCCATCAATCCTGATACCACTTTCTTCTTCATAGAATCCAACTTCTTGGATTATGTGCTCAGCGTACAGATTGAATACGTATGGTGAAAGGATACAACCGTGGTGCACACCTTTCCTGATTGAAAGCACTCAATATCCTTGTAACAGCTGTCTCTGGGTCTACATATAGGTTCCTCCTGAGCACAATGAAGTGCTCTACAATGACATTCTCTGCCATACCATCCATAGTTCGTTATGATCCACACAGTTGAAGGCTTTGCATAGCCAACTAAGCACAGGTAAACATCTTTATGGTATTCCCTGCTTTCTACCAATGTCTGACTGATGGAAGCAATGGTGTCCTTGTTACATGTCCTTTTCTAAATCCAGGAGATCCTGTGAACACCTCCAGCGCTGCATTAGCTTATTGAAAGATTACCATTGGTTCTCGAGCATATGCTACTTCTTGAAATGATTGACTATTGACCATTTCTTTTTAGTATAGTGACTTTGTGTATTCCTTTCATAATTTTTGGATGTTTTCTACATTATTCAATATTTCCCCATGTTATTATATATTATTATGTGCCGTTGTGTAGGGTTCCGACCCATAGCAACCCTGTATAGTGTTTCCAGGAGCCGTTGGTGAACTTGAACCCCTGGCCTTGCCACTCAAACCGACTTTGCAATCTAGCACATTAACCAAAAGCATAGACCACACCATAGAATCCTTCAATATTCCAAGCTAAGGCTTGGATTTCTTCTGTAGTTCTTTCAGCTTGAGGACTGCTGAACGTGTTCTTCCCTTTTGATTTTCTAATGCCAGGTGTTTGCACACCTTATTATAAAACTTGACTTTGTCTTCTCGAGCTGCCCTTTGACAGTTCTTGTTCAGGTCTTTTCCTTCCTCATTTCTGGTCTGTTTTACCTTTTCATTTCTAAAGCTTCACTTTTAGCTTCTCTATGCTGAATGAAGCGTCTCTTCTGACATCCACTTTACTCTTTTTTTTTTCTTTCCTGCCCCTTTTAATGGCCTTTTGCCTTCTTCTAGTATGATATCAAAGGAACTGTATTAGTGTAATGGTTACGAGTTGGACTGTTAACCTCAAGGTCAGCAGTTCAAAACTACCAGCTGTTCTGTGGAAGAAAGCTGAGGCTTTCTGCTCCATAAAGATTTACAGCCTCAGAAATCCTATGCAGGGTCTCTATGAGTCGAAACCGACTCTACGGCATACCACCACCTCCATTTCACAACTTTTCCAGTCTTTGGTCATTAGTGTCTAACTCTGTTCTTGAGATGCTCTCTAAATTTAGGTGGGATGTATTCAAAGTCCCATCTTAGCTCTCATGAACTTGTTTTAATTTCCTTCAGCAATAGCCAGAACTTGTAGATGAGCAATTGATGGACTGGTCTCTCCTCCACTCTTGGCCTTGTTCTGGCTGATCATGGAGTTTTTCTGCTGTATTTCCCACAGATGTACTCAATTTGATTCCTGTGTATTCCATGTGGTGAGGATTCTTCATTTGAAATGAAGAAGTCATTGGTCTTGCAAAATTCTATCATGCAGTCTCCAGCATAATTTCTATTACAAAGGCCATGCTTTCCTGCTATTGATCATTCCTCTTTGTTTCTAATCTTCACATCCCAATTACCAGTAATTATCAATGCATCTTGATTGCATGTTTGATCCATTTCAGATTAAAGAAGTTAATAGAAGTCAATTTCATCATCACTGCATGATCGGTGTGTAAATTTGAATACTTGTGGTATTAACAGATCTTACTTGTAGGTGTATGGATATTAGCCTATCACAGACAGCATTGTACTTCAAGATTGATCTTGAAATCCTCCTTTTGACAATTAATGCAATGAATGCTATTCCTCTTCGATTTGTTGTTTCTTGCATAGTAAATCATTTGAAGGATTCAAAATGTCCAATATTAGTCCATTTCAACATATTAATGCCTAGGATATTCATCTCTGTGTTCTCTGTAATTTTTGATAACTTCCAATTTTCCTAGGTTCAGACTTTATACATTCCATGTTTCAATTATTAATGGATATTTGTAACTGCTTCTCATTTTGAGTTGTACCCCATCAGCATATGAAGGTCCTGAAAACTTAGGTCCATCCATGTCCTTAAGGTTGACTCGTCTTTGAGGAGGCGGTTCTTACCCAGTATTATTTTGAGTGTCTTCCGACCTGAGACTCATCTTGCAGTATCTGGTAATGTTCTGCTATTCATAATGTTTTCATCTTTTGATAGCTGGCAATGTTCCACTGCTGTTAATAAGACTTTCAATTGCTAATCATTCAGAAGTAGACTGTCCGTCCGTCTTCCTAGTCTGCCTTAGTGTGGAATCTCAGCTGAAACTTTTCCACTATGTGTGACCCTGATGATATTTGAAATACTGGGGGCATAGATTCCAGCATCACATCTGCATGCAAACCACCACAGTACGACAAACTGACAGATGAGTGGTGGTGACGCTTGTGTATATAAAGAAAGTTTTATATCAAGGACTCTTTGGTTAGTTAATATTTTTACCTAATTTGCACTTAAAAAAAACAAACAAAAAAACCCTAGCTCCAGTGGTTGTGAAAAATAAGTGGCATACATTGGCCACATAGTGATAAGTCTGAACGAAAGGCTGACTTTAAGGTTAACTTGTTTGGGGTTCTCTAGTCCATTCAGGACCCATTGGATTCCATCTTTCTTCTCTGCCTTTGAAGGGTGCCTCAACTCAGTGCTGCTTCTCCTCATGATCCCAAAGTGGCTGCAACTCCTATGGTGACATGCATCCAATAATAACAAAAGGGTGTCTCTGTCCCAGCACAACACTTGACCCAGACCTTGTGGCCAGACCCTGAGGCTCACTAGTGGGATAGGGTAGCACCACACTCTGTGTTGGGTCCTGATTAACCTTCAAGGGGCTCAGAACTTGGAGAAGGAGGAGGGGAATATGGTAAAAAGACATTCGTCCACTATGGTCATCTCTAGACATTCGTCCACTATGGTCATCTCCAGATATTTGCCCACTACAGTCATATGTAGATATTTGTCCACTGCTATAATTTCTAGACTTTTGTCCATTACAGTAATCTCTAAACATTTGTCCAATACAGTTATTTCTGTTGGTGTTATTGTAAAGTGCTGTCAGGTCAGTTCTGACCCCTACTGATCCTGTATAGGGTTTCTGAGGAATGACTGGTGAGCTTGAACCAGTTCTGGATTTCATCTTGTCGAGCACCCGAGTCCTGCTGCTCACGTGGTATATTTTCTGGTGAGCACAGCACACACTAGTACTGCTAGCAATGTCGTTGTTGTGAAGTGCCATTGCGTCGGTTCCAACTCATAGCGACCCTGTATAGAGTTTCCAAGGAGTGGCTGGTGGGTTTCAACTGCCAACCTTGTGGTTAGCAATCCCATGCTTATCCTATAGCGTCACACCAGGATTCCATAGTAATCCAAAAGAGCAAGGCAAATAAGCAGGTGACTACTACTCTCCTTTCCTCTTTATTGAATTAGAAAAGTTTACTTTAACAGCTCAGAATTTGGAAGGATATAATATTGGAATACACTAAGAGGAAACACACACACACACACACACACACACACACACGTCCCAAACCAGAGCCTAACTAACAGAGGCTGAGTTGGTTCTGACTTTCAGTGACTGTACAAGACAGAGTAGAAATATCCCATGGGGTCCCCAGGGTTGTACTCTATGGAAGCACACTGCTGGCTGGTGGCTTTGAAGTGCCAACATTTGGGTTGACAGCCCAACGCTTAACTAAGTGTTCCACCAGGCCTCCTCATACACAGACACCCAGGTAGGTGCATTTAACATTCTGATCATTGCTGCAATGCTTTATTTTACTCAGTTTGTTGTTGTCAAATAATTGGTCCCAGATTGGCACTGGCCATGTGACCCTAAATTTCCATCCAACAGCATGGTCATTTGTGTGAATCCTGGGGCCCTGACATCAGCGGGGCGGAGGTCTGTCCCAGTCTGACTACTCACCAGCTCTGCAGCCTTGGAGAAGACATTTCCATTGAGTGCTTCTCCTTCTTCCAGTTCCCAGGAGGATGAGGATAGGTCTGACCTCACAGAGTTGTTGTGAAGAAAAATTGAGATACCACACAGGTGTTCATGGCAGACCCGATGATCACAGTTTGGCACTCAACTTTTAGCCTTTGACTGAGGTCCTCTTCCAAAGACATAAGGAAGCCCAGCATGAAGGGTTTCTTCAGGAAACCCTTCCTGGCCCCGATTTCCCACCCTGTCCTGTATCCGCGTCCTTTGTGACGCTGTTCACGAGTGGGTCTTAGCAGAAGTCTCTTGCTCTTCCCCTTGAGTCCAGGCTGGGTTGTGGCTTTGATCGGCAGAATGCAGCGGTGTGAGCTGGGTAATGAGAGACTGTGAGAGGTGACCACCTCAGGAAAGGCCATTCTAGAACAGCCAGCCTCAGTGGACATCAGCAAGTCTAGCCAGGATCAATCAAGAATCATCCCAGCAGCCATAGACAAGTGGGCAATAAGACAGTACTGTTGTCGTTAGCCACTGAGGTCTGGATGGCTTGGGAGGTTGCTGCTAGGTGTCATTGAATCAGTGCCGGCTCTTAGCCACTCCATCCACAGCAGACCGAAATCTTGCCTGGTCCTAACCATCCTCACAATTTTTGTCATGTCTGAGCACATTGTTGTCCGTTTCATTGAGGATCTTCTTCTTTTTTACTACTCTTCTCCAAGGATTGGACCCTCCTAAGAGCATGTCTAAAGTACTTGATTTACAATCCTCCCTTCTAAAGAGCATTCTGGCTATTCTTGTTCCAAGCCAGACTTGTCTATTCTTCTGACAGTCCATGGTGTATTTAATTCCCCAGAAGAAAGATGTGGCGATCCAGTTCCGTGAAGATTCCATACTGTCTGGAAAACCCTATGAGCAGCTTCTTCTCTGTCACATGAGGTTGTTATGACTCAGAAGCGACGCAATGTCACTTAACAACAACAGCATATGGCTAATACATGAAAACATTAATCTTACAAATCAAGTTATCTTATAAATTAAAATTTAATTAAAGTGTTTATCTTAATTCTCCTAAACAGGTTAGGAAATGTGCAAGTCTATTATGCCAAATTCCTTCAAGTGATTCAAACACCTTAAAACACAAACACATGATAACAACAGTGAACATAAAAATTAGATCACATCTGCATCTAAAGCTACCTCAAAATATCAGAAGTATGGTTTTGACTCATTTCATAATCATGCCTCACCTCATGGCCATGTCATCAGCAAACTCACAAAAAGATAGAGCAGGGCTCATGGCACCTGAGACTATAGTTTCCAAGTTATTGTCAAGAGACTCATTTTGTGGACTTGGCTGGGACTTTAAAGCTGAGTCCAACACAGTCAGCAGTTACTGGGTGTGCACCATCCTAGACTCAACAGTGGGAAACTGCTATCTCCTGACCTGATATAGCAATCTTCTCTTGTGCACTATTCATTTCTAGCTACCTGGTCATGTTACCTAGGAGTCCTGGCAGTGTAGCAGGTTACACATTGGGCTGCAGTTAGAATTCACCCGTCACTCCCTTGGGAGAAAGAAGGGTCTTTCTGCTCCCAGAAATATTGACAACCTCAGAAACCCAACATAGAGTCACACAGATACAGCAGTTTGAATCACCAGTTGGTTGATCAACTCAGTAACTGTGGGTGGGATATAACTTACCTAACTTTCAACCAATAAGAAATGAGTCTATACTAACAGAGAGACTTTCTGGTATGGAAACCATGTTTAGATAGTTGTATAACATCAACAACAGCAACAACCACAAAAGAAACCCACAGTTATGGAGCCGATTTCAACTCACAGTGACCCTATGAAGGGTTTTCGAGGAGCGGCTGGTGAGGGTGAATCACTGGCCTTGTACTTCCAAGTGACCTTGTAGTCCAGCACATTAACCCACAGAACCACACAAGGACCCCACCTGAGAGCAGAAGTCTTCATGTTTCTCCTGAGGAGCAAGTGGTGGGTTTGAACTGATGACCTTGTGGTTCACAGTCCAATGCTCATCCTACAGAGCCACCAGGGCTCCTAGCTGCCTGTGTATGTGTATTTGAATTTTTACTGCTGAAAAAGAAGTGTCTCCAGATAGAGTCACCATCTGGGATTGCAACCACGTTTAATGACCTGTGTGTGCCCATGTGTTGGACTAACTGTTGGGCTGCTAACTGCAGAGTCAGCAGTTCGAATCCACCAATTAATCTGAGGGAGAAAGATGTGGCAGTGTACACCTGTGAAGGTTTACCGCCAAGAAACATTAGGAAGCAATTCTGTTCTGTCCTCTAGGGTTGCTATGAGTTGGAACTGACTTGCTGTCATTGGGTTGGGTTGGTTTGTTTGCTTTTAATATGTACACCTGCTTTGGTGTTGTAGGATAAGCACTGGACTGTTAACTGCGAGGCTGACAGTTCAAGCCTACCAGCTGCTCCTTGGAAACATTGTGCAGGGTGGCAATGAGTCGGAGCCTACTCGATACAATTAGCAACACGAATGACACCTCTAGAGATTTTCCAGTGTCACAACCATACTGAACAATGCAAAACCAAACCCACTGCCATGGAGTCAGTCCCCACTCACAGTGGCCCTTTAGGGTTGCTATGGGAACCGTCATCCCAAACTGTCATCAAGTAGTAGGGAGGCTTCTTTGTTGTTGCCAAGTGTCATTGAGTTGGTTTTGATTCACAGTGACCCTGAATAGGGTTTCTGAGGAGTGACTGGTGAATTTGAACTGCTGACCTTGTGTTTCAAACTGACCTTGAAGTCTAGTGAATTATCCCAAAGCACCACACCAGAACTCCTGCTGTGGATATAAGTAACAATATTTAGTTATACAAACACACATATGCATATACAAAGGGCTTCAAAAGTTTGTGGAAAAATGGAATTAAAAGATAATGGAATCTTTCCATGAACTGTTTGAAACCCACCTCCCTTATATTCATATTTAGCTGTCTGTCTGTATGTCATACTGTGGTGTTTTTTGTGTTGCAGGGTCCTGGAAGCTATACTACTGATATTTTAAATGCCAGCAGGTTCACACATCATAGGCAGGTTTCAGATGACCTTCCAGACAAAGACAGACTAGGAAGAAGGATAGGCAAACTACAGAATATTTAGTCACTGAAAACCTTATGAATAGCAGTGGAACACTGTCAGATAGCACTAGAATATTAACTACTGAAACAAGATGAAGAGCACCATAATATTGTCAGATACAGTGCTGGAAGATGCGCCCCTCAGGTGGGAACGCACTCAAAAGATGACTGCAGAAGAGCTGCCTCTTCAAAGTAGAGTTGTCCTGGATGTTGCGAATGGAGTAAGCCTTTCAGGACCTTCATTTGCTGATAAGGCACAACTCAAAATGAAAAGAAACAGCTGTAAACATCCATTAATAATCGGAACATGGAATGTACGAAGTATGTTGTTGTTGTTGTCAGGTGCCATCGAGTCAGAACCGACTCATAATGACCCCATGCACAGCAGAAGGAAACAATGTCCAATCCTGGGCCAACCTCACTACCGCTGTCACACTTGATGCCATCAGTGATGCCACCTGGCTGATC
>NW_006408756.1:2808313-2809566 GCF_000296735.1 Chrysochloris asiatica
CCTCCCTGAGTATCATTGGCTCTTGTTCATATGGTACCTACAGAAATTAGTAATTGACAAGAATGAAATGGAATGAATAAACATTGACATCCTAGGCATTAGTGAGCTTAAATGGACTGATATGGGCCATTTAGAACCTGACAATCACATTGTTTACTATGCCGGGAATGACAAATTGAAGAGGGATAGCATCACATTCATCATCAAAAAGAACACTTCAAGATCTGTAAGTACAGCACTGTGTGTGATAGGATAAGATCCATACACCTACAAGGAAAACCAATTTATACAACTATTATTCAAGTGTCTGCACCAACCATTAAAGCCAACGATGATGGAATTGAAGAAGTTTACCAACTTCTTCAGTCTGAAATTGATCTAACATGTAATCAAGATGTATTGATATTTACTGGTGATTGGAATGCAAAGCTTGGAAACAATGAGGAAGTATAAATAGTTGGAAAATATGGCCTTGGTTCTAGAAACGATGCTAGAGATTGCATGATAGAATTTTGAAAAATCAATAATTACTTCACTGCAATTATCATATAGGAAGAAAGCAGAAGGTCATTAAGAAGATAAGAAAGAAGGAAAAGTCCAAAATGGATGTCAGAAGACACTCTGAAACTTGCTTTCCAGCATAGACATGCAAAAACAAATGGAAGAAATGAGGAGGTAAAAGAACTTCAAAGTAAATTTCAAAAGGCAGCTCAAGAAGACAAAGTAAAATATTATAATGAAATGTGCAAAGACCTAGAGTTAGAAAACCAAAAAAGAAGAACACACTCAGCATTTCTCAAGCTGAGGGAACTAAAGAAAAAATTTGGGCCTCAACTTGCTAAAAAGATTCTATGGGAAAATATTGAATTATGCAGAAAGCATAAAAAACTATAGCAGGAATACACAGAGTCCTATACCAAAAGAAATGGTCGATGTTCAATCATTTCATAAGGTAGCACATGATCAAGAACCAATGATACTGAATGAAGAAGTCCAAAATGTATTGAAAGCATTGGCAAAGAACAAGTCTCTGGGAATTGATGGAATACAAATTAAAATATTTCCACAGACTGATACAGCACTGGAGGCACTCACTTATCTATGCCAAGAAATTTGGAAGACAGTTGCCTGGGCAAATGATTGGAAGAGGTCCGTATTTGTGCCCACTCCAAAAAGAGGTGACCCAATGGAATGTGGAAATCATCAGACAATATCATTAATATCACATGCAAGTAAAATTTTGCTAAAGATAA
>NW_006408756.1:2810341-2837038 GCF_000296735.1 Chrysochloris asiatica
GACCCAAGCCATGATGTTTTCAATAGCTTCATATGCATGTGAAAGTTGGACAATGAATAAAGATCATAGAAAAGTTTGTGCGCTTGAGTTATGGTGTTGGAGGAGAATATTAAAAGGACCATGGACTAGCAAATCTGTGTTGGAGGAAATACAGCTAGAACACTCCTTGGAAGACAGAATGGCCTGCAGATGGCATCTGATCTCATTAATGTAATTTGTTGTTGTTAAGTGCTGTTGAATCATTTGTGACTTATAGAGGCCTTGTATAGGACTTCCCAGGAGTGGCTGGTGGGTTTGAACCATGAACCTTATGGTTAACATTCCAGTGCTTATCCTACAGCACCACACCAAGACTCCATTAACATCACAGAAGTGAGTATTTACAATACATGGATAATTACCTCAGATCAGAGCTGATCACATCCTGGGGAGATGGTTACATCATATTAGATCTCATCATGGAGGCGATTGCAGTTGTGGTAGTTAAGTGTCGTCAAGTCGGTTCTGATTCATGGCAGCCCTGTGTAGGGTTTCCGAGGAGTGACTGGTGGATTTGAACCTTTGACTTTGTGGTTAGCAATGATAACTACACCTTAACTGCAAAGCCACTGAGAATCCTGGGGTGGCACTGTAGGATAAGTACTGGACCAGTTGTCCTTGGAAACTATACAGGGTCACTTTCTGTCAGAACTGACTCAATGGCTCTTAACAACAACGTAACCCTAGGTGACTCTGTGAAGTTAGTGCATAACCACCTGCCATCATCTCCCATACTAGACTGAAAATGATTCCTTGTCGCCACACAGCCTCAGCCCAGGTGTGCACGTGGCCCGTGGTACCTCCACTTATTTGTTCACATTGAGCCCAGACCAAGGTCAGACTCTGTCCGGGTGGTTTCATCTATGGAGTCTCTTTATTTAGAGGAACACTACGTCTCTCCGTGACAGTGAAGTGTTAAGACTCTTGTGGACTGTCCCGTAGACCATCCTGTGTTCTGTGTCAGTCAGACGCTGCCCTCTTTCAGCCTGCTCCTGTGGGCTCAGTGTGTATTCAATCTGGGTGTCTCCCTTGTTGTTGTTAGGTGCTGTTGAGTCATTTCCAACCCATAGTAACCCTATATACAACAGGACTAAATGCTGCTCACTCCTATGCCATCCTCACAATTACTGCTATGCTTGAGCCCACTGCCATTGTGCCAATCCATCTCATTGGAGGTCTCACTATTTTTTGCTGGCCCTCCACTTTAACAAGCATGATGTGTGTCTCCAGGGATTGGTTCCTGCTGATATATCCAAAGTATGAGAGGCAAAGTTTGGTCATCTTGGCTTCTAAGGAGCATTCTGGCTATACTTCTTCCAAAACAGATTTATTTGTTCTTCTGGAAGTCTATGGTACCTTTAATATTCTCCTCCAACATCATAACTCAAAGTATCAATTCTTCTACTGTCTTCCTTACTCATTGTCCAACTTTCGCATGCATATGAGGTCATTGGAAATGCCATGGCTTGGATCAGGCACACCTTGGTCCTCAAACTGACATCTTTGCTCTTGAACACTTTAAAAGGTCTTGTGCAGTAGATTTGCCTAATTCAATGCATAGTTTGATTTCTTGGCTGCTGCTTTCATGAGCATTGATGGTGAATCCAAGCAAAATGAAGTGTTTGAGAACTCCAATCTTTTCTCCATTTATCTGGATGTTGCATATTGGTCCAGTGATGAGGGTTTTGTGTCCTGGAAACATCGTTAGCAGTACACTTTAGTGTTCATGTTGTGTGCACCACACCGTGGGACACATCGGACTCGCTGCTTTGCTGATGATCATGTTGAATTTATCATTGGTTGGTACTGTCAGTCCCTTCCTTCGAATGACTAGGTTTTCTCCTATCAACTAGCAAATCATCTGCAGGCAAGGAGCCCTGGTGGAGCACACAATGGTTATGTGCTCAGCTGATAACCAAAAGGTTGGCAGTTCAAACCAACCAGCCACTCTGTAGAAGGTCTGCCCCCGTGTAGATGGTAACCTAGAACTCCCCATGGGGCAGTTCTACACTGTCGGGTGATATCAGTATGAGCTGTTAATGGACTCCATAGCAACCAGAAACAACAGTCTGTGCATTACCATTCAATCCCCACCCACTTTTCACAGAAGGTTTTGCAAATTCCATGTTAACTTTTCTCATTTTGAGTATCATCACAGACCCGTGACTTTTCACTGGATTGATGAGCTATAATTACCCATAATTATCACTCTCTCATTGGTGGTTACATTGCTACAATGTACTCATCAGGAGCCTCTTGGGTTAGCTTTTTTATCTGTTCGGTGTTATCCCCAAATATTTTCAAAAGCACCCTTGCTCTCTGGGAAGGAGATGTTCTAGGATCATCTTGGCTGCCCCTTCTCCCAGGACATCATCCAATCACTTCTCCAAGGCTCTGTGTTTACTAGCAGTATAAGTCCAGAGAGCTGGGGAGGATACTTCTTGTGTAAAACATGACTCATGACTTAACTGTCATATTACAAGATATGGGGATAACATTATGCAATTTCTTAAATAAACCTTATTCTAGTGTATAATGAGGGAGCGTGGGAGCTTTATATAGTAAGCACTGGACTGGGAGCCACAAGATCTGCAGTTCGATCTCACCAAACACTTCTCAAGAGAAAGATGAGGCTTTCTGCTCCCTTGAAGATTTAAAGCCTCAGAAACTCTATACAGATCAGTATGAGTTAGAACAGACTCCATGGTACTTAACAACAACAACAATGTTGAATGATGTGATTTCCCCCCCCTTTAATCTGTTTACCTACATTTTAAACTACAATCATAATGATAATTCTTGCACGTCCCATTCCCTACCATTCTGAGGGTCCTCTGTTAGCATTGTCTATTGCTTTCTTGACATAAGCTCGCTCTCCCTTCTGGAACCTTCTCTGTGCCTCGTCCTGGAAGAGGTGGAGGACAAAGCAGGGGCCAGGTGCTGATCTTTGCAGAGCTAGTTCTTGGTGGAGGAGGCATTAAGGGAGCATTCATAGTGCAGTGTGAGTGGTACCCACGTTTATAATGGAAGGCTGACCACCAGGCTCTCAGCAGAGAACAGGAGTTGGGATTGAGCTCACTGCCAAGTCTCTCAAGGGAATCCTATTGTATTTGTCCCTTTGTGTTCTGTCTCCTTGTCTGCTTGGAAATGTGTTCACTGCCCAGAACTGACCCTTCCAGACCTCAGCTCAATATCGTCTTTCCAAAGGTACTGTTTTGACTTCTGGTCCCATTTCCTGCAGGTGGCCTTTCCAGAGACCGAGGGTGGCAAGCTCTGTAAGACAGAACTGTGATTGAGGAGCTCATGGTGTGTTGCTGTTGGCTGTCATCCATCGATTCCAACCCACAGTGACCTCACAGGTCAGAGTAGAACTTCTCCAAAGGGTTTTCTAGGCTGTAATCTTTATGGAATTAGATTGCCAGGTCTTTCTTCTATGAAATATCTGGGTGGGTTAGAACCACCAACCTTTCCATTAGCAGATGAGCACTCAAGCACTGTGCCACCATGTTTCCTTTCTCAGGGGTTGGTCCCTGTGTAATCACCCCTGACAGACAAGTAGTCTGGGGTCTTGGGGACCTCAGGATAGCCAACAGTGCATTTCCTCCTGGGCTGCTTTCTGATGCCTTCTCTCCTGCTGCCCCACACCCCAACCCTGACCCAAAGCCTCCCAGAACTAACCTTGACCATGATCCCTGCAAGTCAAAGGAAGCCCAGGGAGTCCTAATTTCTCTTAGGAGATTCTGGAACGTTCTTCCTTTGATTTTTGCAAGGGACATGTATACTTCTGTGATGTTTTGGTGACATGTGAAATACTCACATGGTATGAAATCTTTTCCTTACTGGAGGACTTCATATAACTGACCGATACACAGCTCCAGTTGATGGACCTTGGCCACATTTTTAGGGTGTCTTTATTGAGATTGAGAGCCCTGGTGGCTCAACATTTAAGCACCCAGTTGCCAACCTAAAGGTGAGTGGTTTGAACCTACCAGGTGCTCTGTGGGAGAAAGATGCGGTAGTTTATGAAAGCCCATGCAGCCCTCTTCTGCTCCATCCTAGAGGAATGCTATGACTTGGGATCCTCTCAATTGGAATGGGTTTTTGTTGAGAGTTTTTAAAATTTCAAACAGTTAAGTACTTGACTACTAACCAAAAGTTTGGCGTTTGAAATCCACCCAGGAGTACCAAGAAAGAAAGGACAGGTGATCTGCTTTTGAGAAATCAGTCATTAAAAACACTATGGATCATAGTTTACCTTGACACACATGGGGTCACCAAGGTTTGGGATTAATTTGATGGTAACTAGTTGGTAACTAGTATGTATTAGAAGTACAATGAAATGAAAAATAACTGCCTCCCAAACCTCAGGCATGCAAGCCCCCAACACGAAGAGAACCTAGCGACACATGGCCACAATAAAAGGAGGGAAGAAAGTCATGGGATAAATATGCCAGTCAATAGATAATGACACCACGATTCAATAACCACAGCTGCACAGATTAAAAAACAAGATATTTGTCAGGGACAATTACCCTTCAAGCAACTTGATTCTGCAGGATTTTCTCAAAAGAGTCAATCAGAAATAAAACAGCTGCTTTCAAGGGAGGAGGGGCTGCCTCTTGGAATAACTTCTATTGCTGGGAGAGGGCTGAAGCGGAATAAGCCTGTTGCCTGGCATGCATATGGTGGCTGGAAAACATGGTGGCTGGACGTTGGTCCCCACCAGACACATCAGCCCCAATCCTGTGCAATGCTTCAGAACTTCCAAGTTGGATGGATTCCTGATCCTTCTGTTGGGAATGGGTGAAAACGGACTCAGAAAGATGAACCTTCTTAAAGGTGTGGTAGTTGACATTGAAACATTAGAAATTTTTTGGTGGACATCCATGAGTCTCATTTGAGTGTTCCTGTCTGGTCCTGGGTCCAAGCGGTTTGAACTGCTGGGCTATTTATTTTCAATTTGGTAACAGAACATTAAAGCCCATTGAATTCCTACTATTTTGAAAGCATGTGAGCATGGATTTCTTGTTTGCGTTATTCCAGAATCACCTGACTCCCTGATGGAAACCTGCTAGTGATCTATGGGTATCCACTGGGGATCCAGTAGGGATCCGATGGGGATCTGAGAATAAATGCTCCACATGTCCCTGCAGGGAGCCGGAGCTCTGTTTTAGTGGACCCTAATGGCATCCTCGGAAACCCTGTACAGGGTCGCTATGGGTCGGACCCGACTCGATGGCACTTAACAACAACAACAACAATGGCATAGTGGTTAAAGAACCTTATGGACTCTCATGACACATTTAAGGTTGGCAGGTTGAACTCATCAACTGCTTCATGGGAGAAAAGACCTAGAGATCTTCTCCCACAAAGATGACAGCCTGAGGAACCGAACCCTCTGGGACAATTCTAGTTATCAATGGGTTCTCTGTAAGTCCAAATCAATTCAACTACCACCAATAATAAAGCACGAAGAAATTTACCAACCTGGTATCATCTTCAACCCCAGGGCCGGGCCATCCATCCACATTACAGGGATGAGAGACTGGTTGTGGATGGCTCAGAGCAGCTAAGGGATTTGTTAACACTCCACAGGAAGTAAGTGATAAGTAGAGGGCAGGAAACACCGGTAGCAGCTGTCACCGAGTCTGATTTATGGTGTATCCATGGGTGTCAGTGTGGAACTGGGCTCCACAAGGTTCTCAGTAGCTAGTTTTTCTTCTGAGATGAACTCAAACTCAAATCTCTGGGTGGACTCAAACTTCCAAACTTTCAGTTAGCAATTGAATGCATTCACTGTGTACACCATGCAGGGGCTGTGGATGGAACAGGAGTGTCTAATTCCAAACTGCATTCCCCATGTCCCAGCTCTCCATCTGCCCTGAACATCTCCCTTGAAGAACAAGTCTCTGAGAATGCTTGCTCAGCCCAGTTCAATCTCTCCAAATCTTGTTCAGCAGGTGAAGATTCAGCCCCGCTTCTCTCCAGATACAAATGGACTGGACCAGCTCTTCCTAAACACCAGAAGTTCATGGTATCCAGGGCAAGGAGAAGTGAAACAGCTTGCCAGTCTCTCTGCTGACAGCAGGTCTGGTTACTCCAGAACACATGTTCCAAGCTGATGCTGGAGAATCTTATCAGTGGTATATTAGCAAACTCAAAGCAACTCATCTTGATGCAGAGCAACTGGACAGGGCTGGGAAGAACTGCCCCAAAGGGCTTCCAAGGCTACAGACTCCACAGAAGCAGACTCCCACAGAGCAGCTGGTTCAAACAGTCGGCATTTTGGATGGCAGCTGGGTGCTTCAGCACTGAACTGTCAGGGTGTCTTAGAACTAGAAGGCGGGAAAGGAGAAAGAGCCTTGGTTTTTATAAACCCATAATTGTACAAGTTCTTTATGCTTATGTTTTATCAGCAATGAGATTCCACGTCCTGTTCAGAAAAACCTCTAGTACAGTGCTGGCAAATCGCCCCTCCCTTCAATTGGATAAATTATATGGTTCTTCTGATAGTGCACTTGCCAAATGTCAATATTAATTGTATGTAGCCCCTATGCCAAACAGTTATAATTCTAAATAATTCTATTTATTTAGAATTTATCACCATTGTTTCAACTATGTGCCATCATTGTCTAATGGTTAGCATTTTACCTCCAGCATAAAGAAGCTAAACAACGCATTTCAAAATGTTGGCAAGGAATACCCCTCTGAGAACATAAGGTGCATTTAAGAAGTGTATGTGCCCAATAGCTCAAAAGAGGGAACAAATCCTTACAGCAAGGATCATTCCCACCCCCTCCACACACAGAGTAGACAGGGATGGGCAACTTGGACACTGGCTACCCAAAATGGGGGGCGGGGAGCTACAAAGGCAAGAAGTGACTGGCTTACAAGCTTTCAAGAGTGAAGTTAGATTCATAGGGCGTGGAGGAAGGTAGAATCTTCACTGAGTAGTATACAATCTGTCTAGGCGGGGATGATGAAATGAAATCCGGATGGATCTCTTGTGATACAATAGTGAATAATTGTTATCTGGACTGTTTGTGAGGGTTGAAATTGTAAAGGTAGACTTTTTTAGCAAGGAGGGGAGTGATTAACTTTTCAGCCTAAGGGCGGAGATCCCTGGGACCATCAAGGGAGAAGAGCGGAGAGCGGGACCGTACCCAGAGAAGCAGTGATGCCTGAGATGGAGGCAGAGACGATGATGTGGAGAGATGGAGCTATGGGGGACTTTAGACACAGAGAGGAAGTGGGGCTGTGTGCTGATGACCGCGGGGCATGCTTGTAGTGTATACCCTTTGGATAGTTGATGATGTTGGAGGGGATTGTAACCATAGCAATGAAATGATATACTATAGGATGAATGTAAAACTAATCTTCTCCCATGTAAACTATCACATAATTCACAATAAAACATTAAAAAAAAAAAAGAAGAAGAATATGTGCCTACTGGGCTCTACCATGCAACCCTGTTTTTACTCATAGATGATATTTGATAGTCATTTCTATCATTCCAAACCACTGACGGCCAAGGATAAAAGTGGCTAAATGTCCGTTCATCTTTCTGGGTCTCTGTCCAGCTTCTGAGCCCATTGGTAAGGGTCACAACAGATGGGTAAGAGTAAGAACTCCCCTTCATGGAGTAGGAGGATGCTTGGCTGACACCTTTTTATCAGGGATGGCAGTCAAGGTTCAGTTGTAGAATTCTTGGCTTCCACTCAGATGACCCAAGCTCTGTTTCTGCCCAGTGCACCTGTTTTGTAGTCAGTGGAGTTGTGTGTTGCTCAGATACTGAGCAGGTTTCGAGGAGATTTCAGACCAAGATGGACAGGGAAAAATTGCTGTCGTCATTTTGTGTGAAGGCAGATTTCAGAGTGAGGTAGGCTTCTGTGCAAACAACCTGCTGGTCAGCCCGTGGGCCTGTAGCTGGACGTAAGGGAGTCACAGAGAGAAGACTGAGAGCACCAGTCCCCAGCCTACCTCCATCTGGGACCTTGTCCCACTCAATAAAAGAGGGGTTTCTGTTTCTCCTTCCCACCCCCTTCCATCTTCCCACCCCTTATTCTGGGACCCCACCCTCTCTTATTCACAACCACATGTTTATTGAGCTCTTGCACAGTGCCAGGCATTGTGTTGAGAAGCAAGGGAAAGATCCTGCCCTCCTGGAGTTGAGGTTAGAGAAGGACCCAGACAGAAAGCTAGTCAACAGGAAAGACAACAGGCCTGGAGGAGACACAAACAGGTGGGAGGTGAGAATGCAGAGTCACTGAGTATGAGTCAGTGTGGTGTGTGTCCGTGTGTGAATGTGCTAGTGTGTATGTGTATCAGCCTCTGTGTCTTTGTGTTCGTGTGGTTGTGTGTGTACTGCTGTGAGTTCATTGCTGAGTGTGTATTAGTGAGTCAGTGAGCCTGTGGGAATGTGTGAGTTAACGTGTGTTGTATGTGCATACACGAGTGTGTATTAGTGAGCCCGTGGGAGTGTGTGAGTTAACGTGTGTTGTATGTGCATACACGAGTGTGTATCAGTGAGCCTGTTGGAGTGTGTGTGTTGTATGTGAGTATATGAGTGTGTATCAGTGAGCCCCTGGGAGTGTGTGAGTTAACATGTGTTGTATGTGAGTACATGCGTGTATGTGTGTGAATGTGTATGAGTGAGCCAGTTGGAGCGTGTGTGTAACATATGTTGTACGTGTGTGTATGCATGCCTGTGAGTGTGTATCAGTGAGCCCATGGTAGTATGTGAGTTAATGTGTGTTGTATATGAGGACATGAGTGTGTATCAGTGAGCCCGTGGGATTACGTGTATTGTATGTGATTATATGAGTGTGTGTGTGAGTGTGTACCAGTGAGCCCATGTGAGAGCATGTTAATGTGTGTTTGTATGTGAGTATATGCGTGTGTGAGTGCTTGTGTGTTAGTATATGTGTTGACATGTGAGTATGTGTATAGTTGAATGTCTCCTTCAGATCTATTAATTTTTGCTTTGTGTATCTTGAAGTTGTGGTGTTAGGTGCATTTAAAGGCATCCTCTTTTTGGGGACGACTGACTTCTTAATCATTGTGTAATGTTCCTCTTGAGGAATCCTGGTGATGCAGAGGACAAGGAATTGGCTGCTGACTGAAAGGTCAGTTTGAACCCACCTAGTGGCTTTGGCAGAACAAAGAACCAGAGACCTTCTCGCATTAAGATCACAGCCAAGAAAACTCGACGGAGCGGTTTTACCCTGTAACACATGGAACTGCCATCAGTCACCCTCAACTTGATGGCATCGGGGTTGGATTGCTTTTGGATGTCCCTGATTTTAAATTCAGTCTTATGTGAAAATAATATCATGATTCCAGCTTTCTACTGGTTAGTATTTGCATGACATATTCTACTCCATCCTTTCACTTTTTAATGTGTCTTTGTATTTTTAAAATATATTTCATGTGAACAACATCCTTCTGAATCTTCCTTTCATTAAATACAGTATGACAATCTCTATATTTTAACTATTGCATTTATGCTATTCATATTTAAAATGATTATTGATATAGTTGGATTTCCATTTTGCTAATTGTTTTCTATTTGTTTCATTTATTAGTTATTTCCCCTCCCTCTCTGTTTTTTTCTGCATGTTTAATTGTCTATTTTGATTATTCTACTTTTTCTTATCTATTGATTGTATGTTAGCGTATGTGGATATCTCTTTAACATTTTTAGTGGGTGCTCTTGAATTTAAAACGTACATTTTTCTGAGCATTCTGAGATCACCTTCAAATGATATCAAACTTACTTATACTTATTCACACATTGTGGTTGTTGTTGTTAAGTGCCATTGAGTCGGTTCCAACTCATAGTAACCCTGTGTAGGGTTTCCCAGGAGCGGCTGGCCTTGTGGTTTGCTGTTCAGTGCTGATCTGGCAAAGCGCAGTAGGGTGTGTATGTAAGTTTATTTCTCACTCCACCCTTCTATTCTTGGGAGCATGGTTACTCTGCCTGGAGTTCTCCTTTAAATATCAGTGTTTTAAGACTGTGCGCTTCCCTGTCTGAAGTCCACGTACCCCTCATTTGGCTGTTAGAAATCTGCTAATGTTTGTGCTGAATTTGTTAAACCAGCATGCATGCTATCTGACAGCATCTGCCCAAAGAAAGCAAATGTTGGGGTTCTCTTTCTCCATAGACACACCCACTACTTCTCCAGGTCTGGGGCCTGGGGTCTGGGGTCTGGGGTTTGCTCTGCAGTCTCAATCTCTGAGATAATAGCAGTTCACGGTTGTCTGTGCTGGTTGTGATGTTCCCCATCCTTTCCATTTCCTCAGCAACATTTGAAGTCTCCAACTCCACTCGGGCTGAATTGCATTTCATTCCCTCTCAGGAAACAAAAGTTCCATTAGAGAACCTTGATCCTTTCTAGCTATCCAGCCGCTGCATCTGCTCAGAAGTTGTCAGCATCCCTGCCAAGCTCAGGACATCTACCAATTGCATTTCACACCACAGGTCTGCAAGACGTTCTGTCTCCATTTCACCCCTTCCAAGATTCTTTTCCTGTGATTGCTACAAGGGCCTCCAGAAACCAGCAAGGTGTCCTTAGGGAACTGATCAGATCTGGAATCAGCAGACTTGGGTCACCTTTGGGCTCCACTCCTTGTTGTTGAATCACAGCGTCGGTTTTCTTCATCTACACTGAGGATGACCATGACTTATGTTCCTGAATTCATCCTTCCACATACAAGATAGCTCTGTGGCTACTCTGTTTCCCCTTGTGCGGCCACTCCTATTCAGAGCATCAGGCACTTGCTACAAGCCATAGGGCTACCTGTTCTTAGGTAGCTAGGGGAGCATTAACCAGTAAGCACAGTGTGCACCAAATGCACTGAGCAATGCATGCTTGGTATTAAGCATGTCTACTCGCTAATCTGATAGCGTAGTGGTTACGAATCGGGCTGCTAACCTCAGGGTCAGCAGTTTGAAACTACCAGCTGTTCCACGGGAGAAAGATAAGGCTTTCTGCTCCCGTAAAGATTTACATCCTTGGAAACCCTGGACAGGGTCACTCTAAGTGGGAACTGACTCCACGGCATATAACAACAACAGTTTGTTAATCTGTGGTGGGCAATGTCACATGGGTTTCATCACATCTCTGACATGATGGGGGACAGGTTATATTACACACTGAAGATTAGTGGGTGGCCCATTCAGCACCTATCCATGAAGTCGCAAACTGGTACTTTTTCCAAAGCGACCACATTTCTAAGTTTCAGCTCCTTGAGCTGTGTCCTGCTCCACACAATGCCTCCAGCCCGATGGGGTCTGGGGTCCTGAGGATCTCGGAGCCTTTCCCAACTCATCTTCATCTTTAGTTCAGCTCCAAACCATAGACTCGTATATGTCCCCCCCTCCGCCCGCCCCTGCTCTTACTGCTCACTACTCTCCTTCCCAAATCCACTGGCATCTTTCCACTAGAACCTTACTGCCGCCTGGTTCTGATGTGAAGTGCTTTTGCCCAAATGGAACCTTATCTGGGGTTCTCAAGACTCCACCGCTTTGCCTGCTCGCATGACCTTGTGCTTCCCACCCCTGTTCCTGGGGGTCTTCCTATGCCCCCTTCCATTGGGGTCCCTCTTCACCCCGACTCCCAGAAGTGATGTCTTCATTGAGTTTGCTTATAATCACCCCCAGCAATGAGCTGATCCTCACCACCCCCATACCAGTAAAAACAGTGAATGGGGGGAGTCGTATATTGTGGAAAAGGGTATTGTGGAAAAAGGGTTGTATATGGTGGAAGAGAGGTCTTGGGTGGCAAAAATGATAAAGAGCTTGACTACTAACCAAATGGTTGGTGTTTTGAATCTTCCCAGAGATAGCTCAGAAGAAAGGCCTGGCAATCTATCTGTAATATCACAGTCACTAAACACACTATGGAGTCCTGGGGTGGCGCTGTGGGCTAATGCAAAGCCGTTTGAACTGCAAAGCTGGCAGTTCAAGCTCACCAGCATCTCCTTGGAAACCCTATACAGGGTTGCTATGGGTAAGAACCGACTCGACGGCACTTAACAACAACAACAAACACACTATGGAGTCCTGCTGTGGTGCTGTGGGCTAATGCATCAGACTACAAAGTCATTTCAACTGCAAGGCTGACGACTCGATGGTACTTCACAACAACAACAACAAACACACTATGGAGCACAGTTGTACTGGGACACACCTGGGTTGCCAGGAGTCTGAATTGGCTTGATACCAACTGATCTGTTTGGTTTTGATACAAATACCAACAGACAACACTTCTATCAACTTAATATTTAATTATTATTTAAGGTTTTTCTTGTGGATTGAGTAAAAGTTTACAGGGCACATCATCAGTTTTTTATTATAATCCCTTCCATGTACCATCAGATAAAAGTGTTCCTCTCTATTCACTTTAGCTTTTTTTCTTTCCTTTTAACATTCAGGCATATGTAATAATTTACACCACCACCAGGGCACATTCTGCAAGTCTGCCTCCTGGCCGCCATCTCTTAGTCCCTCACTTTCCATGAGTCTAGACTGCTCAGCTGCTCCCTCTCTCCATGTCCGTATATCTGCCTCCATGTTTGGTGTCTCTGCTTCTCTAGATAAGGTCTTTCATTCCACCTGTGCTCCTATTCCTTGATGATCCTAGGGTCCTTTGTTTCTGGATCAACCTGTTCTTTTGACTGTACATGTGCTAATAACTTGTCTCATGCAAAGTTTATAAGGTAGATACTGTTAGGTCATTTTACAGATGAGAAAAACTGGGGTCCAGAGACTTGCACTAATTTACAGAAATCACAAAGAAAGTGGCCTATCTACTTAAACAGATCTTACAGAACCTGGAATAAAATGAATTCTCAATTTCGTAGGAGGGGGCTTCAGAAAGTTCATGGGAAAAACTCCATTAACTTTTAAATCCATTTCTCAACAAACTTTTAGGAGCCCTTTTGTAATACAAACAGGGCCTTCATTATTTTTTAAAGAGACCATGGACTGCCGGAAGACTGAACAAATCTGTCTTGGAGAAGCGCAGTCAGAAAACCCCTCTTAACAGAGGCTGGAGAGACTACCAGGAGAGATCAGAGCCTGGAAAAGGATTTCATTCTTGGTGTTGTTGTTGTTGTGTGCCATTGAGTTGGTTCCAGCTCATAGCGACTCTGTGTAGGGTTTCCAAGGAGTGGCTGGTGAGTTTAAACTGCTGATTTTTGGTTCAAACTGACCTTGTAGTCTAGTGCTTTAACCCACAGTGCCACACCAGGATTGTTGTTGCTGTGCCATCAAGTTTATTCCAATTCATGGCCACCCTATGTACAACAGAACGAAACACTATCCAGTCCTGCAACACCCCCACTTTCATCTTCATGCTTGAGCCCACTGCTGCTGCCACTGTGCCAATCCATCTTGTTGGGGGTCTTCCTCTTTTTCACTTGCCCGCCACTTTACCAAGCATGATGTCCTTCTCCAAGGACTGGGTCCTCCTGAAAATATATCTGAAGTATGAAAGACAATGCATGGCCATCCTGGCTTCTTAGGAGCACTCTGGCTGTACTTCTTCCAACATAGATCTGTTTCTTCTTTTGGTAGTCCATGGGACTTTAAATATTTTCCTCCAACACCATAACTCAAGTGCATCGATTCTTCTACTGTCTTGTTTATTCATTGTTCAACTTGCACATGCATACAAGACAAATGATAATACCCCGGCTTGGGTCAGATACACCTCAGTCTTTAAACTGATGTCTTTGGGTCTTGTGCAGCTAATTTGCCTAATGCAATATGTCATTTGGTTTTTTCTTTTTTAATGTTTTATTATGATTTATGTGATAGTTTACATGGGAGAACATTAGTTTTACATCCATTCTATCATATATCATTTCATTGCCATGGTTACAATCCCCTCCATGCATCAGCAACCAACCAAAGGGTATACCCTGCAAGCCTGCCCCCCACACCCCTCCCCCTGGTCTTTAGCACACAGTCCCTCTCCCTCTCTGGATCTAAAGTCCCCAGCTGCTCCAACGCTCCATGTCATCGTCTCTGCCTCCATCTCAGGCATCACTGCTTCTTTGGGTAGGGTCCCACACTCTGCTCTTCTCCGTTAAAGGCCCCAGGGACCTCCTCTCCTAGACTGGAAAGTTAATCACTCCCCTCCTTGTTATAAAATGTCTACCTTTACATTTCCAACCCTCACAATCAGTCCTGATAACAATTATTCACTATTGTATCACAAGAAACCCATCTGCTTTTCATTTCAGCAACCCCGCCTAGACAGATTGGATACTACTCACTGGAGAGTCTACCTTCCTCCTGGCCCTATAACTCTAGGTTCCTTCTTGAAAGCTTGTAAACCAATCATTTCTTGCCTTATGCCATTTGATTTCTTGACTGCTATTTCCATGAATGTTGATAGTGGATCCAAGCAAAATGAAGCCTTTGACAACTTCAATGTTTCCTCCATCTGCCATGACATTTGTTTAGTGGTGAGCATATTTTTTTTTCTTTACATTGAAGTGCAACCTATACTGAAGGCTGTGATCTTTGATCCTCATCTGTAAGTATTTAAAATCCTCTTCTGTTTCAACAAGTAAGGTTGTATCATCTGCATATTTAAGGTTGTTAAAGAGTCTTCCTCCAATTCTGATGGCATGTTCTTCTTCATATAATTCAGATTCTCAGATTATTTGCTCAGTGTACAGGTTGAATAAGTATAGTGAAATAATACAACCCTGATGCTCACCTTTCCTGCTTTAAAACCATTCAGTAGCTCCTTGTTGTGTTCTAATGACTGCCTCTTGGCCTATGTACAGGTTTCTCATGAGCGCAATTAAATGTCTGGAATATCCAATTCTTTGTAATGCTATCCATATCTTGTCATGATCCACATAATCTAAAGTCTTTGCATAGCCAATAAAGCACATCTTTATGGCCTTCTCTGCTTCCAACCAATATCTATCTGATGTCAGCAATGATATTTCTCTTTCCACGTCCTCTTCTGAATTTGACTTGGACCTTTGGCAGTTCTCTGTCAATGTGTGGTTGCAACAGTTTTTGAATTATCTTGTGCAAAGTTTACTTGCATGTGATGTCTATGATATTGCCCAATGATTTCCACATTCCACTGGGTCATCTCTTTTTGAAATGGGCACAAACACTGATCTCTTCCAATTTATTGGTGAGGTTGCATTCTTCCAACATTTTTAGAAGAGATGAGTGAGTGCCTGCAATGTTGCATCAATTTGTTGAAGGAGTTCAATTTGTATTCCATTAATTCCCCAAGCCTTGTTCTTCGCCAGTGTTTTCAATGCACCTTTGACATCTTCCTTCAGTATCATTGGTTCTTGATCATATGCTACCTCTTGAGTTGGTTGAACACCAATCATTTTTTCTGATACGGTGACTCTGTGTACTTCTTCCATTTTCTTTTGATGCTTTTGTTGCATTCAATGCTTTGCCCACAAAGTCCTTTAACATTGTAAGTCGTAGCTTGAACTTTTCCTTTAGTTCTTTTAGCTTGAGAAATGCTGAGCATGTTCTTCACTTGGGGTTTTCTAACTCCAGGTCTTTGTACATCTCATTATAAAACTTGACTTTGTCTTCTCGAACTGCCCTTTGAAAATTTCTGTTCAGCTCTTTTACCTCCTCATGTCTTTCATTTGCTTTAGCATCTCTACACTACAGAGCAAGTCCCAGAGTCTCCTCTGATATCCATTTTGGTCTTTAGCTTCTTTTTAGTCTTCTTAATGACCTTTGGCTTTCTTCCTGTATGATATTCTTGAGGTCATCTCACAACTCTTCTGAACCTTGGTCATTTGTGTAAGGCATCAAATCCACTCTTGAGATGATCTCTGAATTCAGGTGGGTTATGTTTAAGGTCCTATTTTGGCTCTTATGAACTTATTTTAATTTTCTTTAGCTTCAGTCTGAACTTGCGTATGATCAGTTGATGGTTTCTTCAACAGTTTGTCTCTGATCTTGTTTTGACTGATGATGTGGGTTTTTTGCACCATCTCTTCTCACAGATGTAGTCAATCTGATGTATGAGTATTCTGTCTGGTGAGGTCCATGTGTATAGTCATCTTTTATGTTGTTTAAAAAAGATATTTACAATGTTTTTGTTGTTTAAAAAAGATGTTGCAAAAAAGATATTTGCAACATAAAAAGACATTTTTATGTTTTCAATAAAGAATAAGTCATTCGTTTTGCCTAATTGTATCAGGGATTTCCAGAGTCATTTCTATCACCAAGGCCATATTTTCCAACAACAGATCCTTCCTGTTTGTTTTTAACCTTCACATTCCAATCACCAGTAATTGATCAATTTTAGACTGAAGAAGTTGGTAGAATTCTTCAATTTCGTCATCACTAACTTTAGTGTTTGGTGTGTAAATTTGGATGATAGTGGTATTATCTAGTGTTCCTTATAGGCATATGGATATTATCCTATTACAGACAGTCTTGTACTTCAAGGTAGACTTTGACATGTTCTATTTGATGATGAATGTGAGGCCATTCCTCCTTAATTTGTCATTTCCAGCATAGTAAACCATGTGATTGTCAGATTCAAAATGGCCAATATCAGTCCATTTCAGCTCACCGATGCCTAAGATATCAATGTTTATGAGTTCCATTGCATTTTTGACAACTTCCAATTTTTCTAGAGTCATACTTTCCATTCCATGTTCTGAATATTAATGGATGTTTACAGCTGTCTCTCCTCAGTTTGAGTTGTGATCCATCTGCAAATGAAGCTCCTGAAAGTTTCACTCCAGTCACGATCAACTCTACTTTGAGTTGGCAGCTCTTTCCCAGTCGTTTTTGAGTGCCTTCCAACCTGATGGGCTGGTCTTCGGTCACTATATTTGACAATATTCTGGTGCTCTTCATGTTTCAGTAGTCAGTATTCTGGTCTCTCTGACAGTGTGTAACTGACTGCTGCTATTCATAAGGTTTTCTGTGGTTAAACACTCAGAAATAGTCTGTTTCTCCTTCTTCCTCGTCTGTCTTCATCTCTAAGTTCAGCTGAAACCTGTCCACCATGGGTGACCCTGCTTGTAGTTAAAATACCGGGGGCAGAACTTCAAGAATCACAGCAACACAGTATGACAAACTGACAGACAAGTGGGACATCATGCTTGGTAAAAGGCCAGCAAAACAGAGGCAGCCCCTCCACAGAACAGATCGACACTGTGTGCATCAGTGGGTTCGAACATAACAATAATTGGGAGGACTGGGCAGAGTCCAGCAGTGTTTCCCTCTGCGGTGACTTTGGGTCATTATGAGTCAGAAATGACTTGACTGCACCCAACAACAGCATTTTAAGTGAATGATCACTTTATGTTAATGCTACTTTGATTTTTATTTAGCTGAATGAGTGAGAGATTCCAAACATCTTTTGGGTAACTTTCTAATCTTTTATCCTAGAGCACAGATCCACAGCATTCCATGCCTTCTGAGGGAAGAACAGTGTTGCTTCTTGGCAGGAGGTTAATCTAGATGCTGATTTCAGACGCCTGATATTCAGACTGGAAGGATCCTGCTTAGCTGACCTGTCTCTGGGTTCCTCTCATTTCTTTGAGTATTTCATCTCATCTCTGAGTTTCCAGTCTAGTAATTCTCATTGAGTGCCAGGAGTTGGGGTGTGGACCCCTAAAGAGATGCCTCTGCAGACCCTTCACTTGTGGAAAGCCTGTTGACTGAGTTTTCTCAGGGCTTCTTCTGTGTTTGTTCCCACATTGGCCTTTCCAAAAATCATTACAAAGGACAAGGGATCTAAGACCATTGTTGGAAGCACAGCTGGCAGTCTGAAATGTTCTAGATATTTCTCCTTTCAGTTTTCAATCTTACACAGCTCCAGCTGGGAAATGAAAGTTCCCTGACAAACATGAACACAACACCAGACATGCAAGATAATAGAATTATTCTCCAAAAACAAAGAATATGGCAGATGATAACTGGAATCGACTTCCTAGATAAGAGAGCAAGAGACAAAGATGACAGGTGGGACGTGGAGCACTCATTGCCAGGCAGAGCCAACCCCAGAATCTCAGATGTTTCAGTGCCCAGTGTTGTCCCTCCTGTACCTGGAATCTCCAAGGTTGACTGCACAGTGAGCTTTCACCTGGACATCTCACATTGACCTCAGAGACAACAAGTTAGAAACAAGTGCCTGAGGACAGAGGGAGACCCAGATGGATTAAAATCAAGTCTCAAATTCATGCCAACTCATAACCATGACATTCACTAGACCAAGGCTTTAAGGGATGGAGTCAACTTTTAATTCTCAAGCATACTCTGATAGCTATACATCAGTTCTTACACCTATAAAGCAAACACATGCCTGAAAATTACTCTCAAACTTCAGTGAACACTCAATCTCAATAGAATCTTCTGAGACCCAGCACTGTTAGGGATTTGATGCTGATTCTTCCGAGTTGTGAGCACAGTACTTAGAGCTTCCACACACTTCTATATTCGATGGCAATGGTGCCAATTACACATCAGTTAGACGTCTACTTTTATTTGTCTTCTCTTAAATAGCATACACTGAATGCCCACACGTGTCTGATGAGAATGTAAAATGGTGTGACCCTTTGAAGAGTTTGGCAGTTTCAAAAGTTAAATCTCTCTACACCGTCAGGCAAAGAGCCCTTGTATTGCAATGGTGAAGGTTCCACTGCTAGCTGAAACACACCCAATAGCTCGGCAGAAGAAAGACTTGGTAATCCGCTCCTGTAACCATGGCAGCTTGGTAAACCAACCCTGTGGGACACACGGAGTCCTTGTGAACTGAAACGGACTCAGCAGCACACAAAACAACAACAACACAATCACAATACATACCACAGGGTGCGGACTTTCTACTCCTGGGGAATTGTTAGGAAAGAAGGCGTATGTCTGTGCAGAAACATGAATATTCATAGACACCTTAGTCTCATTAGTCCCAAACTGCAAACAACCCAAAGGACCATTAACAGGTGAATGAATAAACAGGCACATCCATACCATAAGAAGTCCCGGTGATGGGATGGGTAAGTGCTCAGTTGATAATGGAAAGGCTGGCAGTTCAAATCCACCCACCAGCTCCATAGGAAAAAGAACTAATGATCTGTTCCTATAAATGCCACAGTCCAGGAAATCCTAGGAGTAGCTTGGGAACCAATCCCACAGCACCCAACAACACATCCAAACCAAGGGTTCTGATGCAGCAATGCAGGGAATTAACGATCGATCCCCACAACAACAGTTGAATGATTCTCACATGGTTTGGATGACTCTCAAAATAATTAAGCCCAGGAAAGAAGCCAGGCAAAAAGGGCGCATTCTGTATGCTCGATTTACATAAAGCTCTAGAAAGTGAAAATTCATCTATAGCAACAGAAAGCAGACTGGTGGTGGTGGTGTAAGAGTGGGACTGCTAAGGGGCAATGGAGAAGTGGGGTGCACACCTTTATGAAGGGGGCGTGGCTTTGTGGGGCAGGACACTTTCACACTTTGCTTTCCATGAGCTCATTGCTAAATCACTCTTATGTAACTCCTGCTGGGGTGGCCTTGGGAGTCCAAAGTCATGACATATGGCCATGTTTGTTCACCATAGTCATAAGACCACAGCCTCCCACTGGTGGGGTGCGAAAGATTGAGGATTTCTCCCTAGTACACTCCTTTGCTGCCACCCTGGAACTTCCATACAAGGGGCTTCAGAAATTCATGGAAAATGGAAAGAAAAGATAATGGAAAATTTCCACAAACTTCTTAAAGCCCTCTCGTATCTTGTAGACACATTTTAAGGTATCAACACATGTATTGCTTTGTATACACACATTAAATCCCTGCCACAGAGTTGGTTCTGATTCATGACATCTCTATATAGGATTTTTGAGACTCAATCTTTACGAGAGCAGACAGCCTCATCTCTCTCTGTGCACACGTTGCTGATGTTGTTGTTAAGTATTATCAAGTCAATTCCGACTCATAGTGACTCTGTATAGGATTTCCTAGGAGCAGCTGGTGAGTTAGAACTACCAACCTCATGGTCCAAACCAACCTTCCAGTTCAGTGCATTAACCTACAGTGCCACTCCAGGACTTCATATACACATGTTAGTATGTATCAATGATAAATTTTAAGTATGTCTCATTAGCATGGGTCATTACACCCCAGAAAAGTCACTAACTGTCCTGGCATCTTTACAACAATGCATTTGGACCAGTACCTGCCTGTTCTTTAGTAGTACAGAAAGTACACAGACCCCTCCCCATAGTGGCTCGATGTTTCCAGTTTCTCACCAGTATTCTTGATGCTCCACAGACATGTGCCTTTACAAATTTATGCTGTTCTCTGGTAGAATAGATTGCCTATACATGGGATTGTTGGGTCAGAGGGTAAGCACATTCTAATTTCTACATGAGATCTCCCAACTGCTGTGCAAAAAAAAAAAAGCAATTGAACAAAACAACACTCGCACCCAAAATAGTCCCACCAGCATGTTCTCTCACTGATAATAAGAGGGGGGTACTTGTTATCCACCCCGACAGCCACCACCACTAAGAATAATAGAATGGATGCCTTGTTATTTCCGTCGGGATGACAGGACGGCAACCCTGTCATCTTCAGGGTGGTGGTTAGGTGGGGGCAAACTGCTGGCTCCACAGATCCCTGTTCCCAGAGGCTCCATGAGTAGAAGGAGAGGGTGGAGTGATGATGTCTTCCATCAGTGGGTCTGTTGGTGAGGGGACAAGTAGGTTCGCCCTGTAACATCCAGACTCTGCCCTCACTGTCTGCTCCGCTGGTGTCTACACTGATATTCCCTTGGTGCCCATAGCAGAGGTGCTGCTCAACTGGACACTCGGCTTTAGGCTCGGAAGAGGACCCTACTCTCCAAGGCTGGACACACGATGCCCAGCAAGCATGGGGCCAGAGGCTGGCAGAGCCTGTTGTATTTGCTGTCCCCTGACTGCCACATTTGCCCTTTGACTCAGACTGATGAGATGCAAATTGGCGCCACCAGCTGTGTTGCCAGCCTTAGTAATCACCGGAGTTGGATTACAGCTCAAGGGACAGAGGGATTGCTCCACCACACCCATGTGGCCTGCCCCTTCTTTCTGACATGCATGCACCCAGTAGCACAGTAAACAATAAACACCTGCTTGACTCACCCAGGCCCCTGGTCCTCCTGCCACTGGACAAGCCCATGTCATCTTGTTCTTCATGACAAACCTTCAGGTACCTGGGTACCTGGATGCCTACCTGAGAGAGTAAGAAGCAGACGCTGCTGAGGTAGGACCACGGGCTCTCATTCCTGAGCACCTGTCTCACGGGATGGCCTCAGAGTTTGACATGTGACCACTAGTGGACATTAATTTAGTCACAGGACAGAGCAAAGTGCTGTCTGGTCCTGGCCGGTTGCAGATCAGGCTTCTGTGGTCTGTAGGATTTTCATCTTTGGGAGGAAATCGCCAGTGTTTTTTTCCTAGTCTGTTGTAGTCTGGAAGCTCCGAGTAAACCTGTTCAGCATCACCGCCATATGCAGGCCTTTACAGGTAGATGAGGTGCATTGACCAGGAATCACCGCCAGATGCAGGCCTTTACAGGCAGATGAGGGGCATTGGCCAGGAATTGAATCTGGGTCTCAAGCCACAAGCCAGATTATGAAGTGCCATTTCTCAAACTTTGGTTCCTTTTTGGTTTAAGGCAAAACATTCATTTGAATCAAGAGACAGTTGAGACTTGAGGTCCCACCTGTGCTTGTTCTGAGCATACAGGAATCACCTGTGGAGCTTGTTTACCTGCAGATTTGGATTTGGTCTTTCTGGGGTAGAGAGGCAGGTACTCAGAAGAGGTGTGGTCTGTCACAGATGGGTTCTGAGCCCCACCACTTACTTACACTGGAGTCATTAGCAAATCCCATAGATCCGAGTCTTACTATACCTCCCCCAAGAGCCACTGCCACACTCCAGGAGCCTCCCTAACTCTCAAGTCTGCCTCAAGCACTGGGGCTACTGGCTCCAAGGAGCACCTCCTAAGTTCCTGTCAGACCTCATGGCCCATTTCGGGAACGTAAGGCAGATCAGAGATGGCACTCAGGTAGCAGTGGGCAGTGAAGGGGTGTGGCTATGCATGAGAATGCAGCTGGACCTGCAAACAGAGCTCCACCTGGACCTAGTCTCAGGTGAACACGTGGAACAAGAGATGTAAAGTCACCCCAGGATGGGGACAGAGACCCTGGCAAAAGAGGCAAAGCTTCCCAAGGACCCTGGGGAAGAGTTTACACCTCCCTCTGGCCAATTGTGATGTGTGTGGTTGTAAGGAATGGAGTGAGGGGGGTTGGGACACAAAGGGATTCAGCACCATGAAGAGATGCCAGACACTGTGCTATGGGAGCTATCGAAAAAGAGCTGAATGACCTAACTATTTTTAGGCTCAACAGAATTTGCAAAGTGAGATGTTGATGGATTGGTTGATTAGCTAATTCATTCAATACAAAATTATCAAGAGCAAACTGTGTGCCAGGTAAAATGTGCTAGCGTTTCATTATTAAAGAAAATAGACAAAAATCTCTTATTTATTGCATACCATGCGATACACATCGGAGTCAAATGACGACATAAAGAAATGTATGGCCACACTGTGATGTGTGTGTGTGTGTGTGTGTGTGTGTGTGTGTGTGTGAGCTCACGGACAGACAGTCTGGCTGTGGTTGACAGAGCTGTGAATCTGCAGGACTGATCATTGTACTAGGGAAGGGAAGTGATCTCGAAAGACGTGTGTTCCTCAGAAGTGAGGGCAGTGAGATTTGATCTCATACTTTCGACATGTTATCTATCAGGAGGGATCAGTTAAAGTAGACAATGAGTGACAACGAGGAAGACCTTCGATAGGAAGGATTGATAAACTGGCTGCAATCATGGACTCAAGCCCAGCAGTCGTGAGGACGGTACAGGAGTGGACACTGTTTTGTTCTGCTGTAAATAGGGTCGCTGAGTCAGAACCAACTGGACAGCACCAAACAACAGCAACAAGAAGGGTGGGGTGGTGACTGAGCTGAGCTCCAAGGGCCAGGCAGAGCCCAGCAGCTCAGAGCAAGAAGACCCCATAGAGGGAGAGGGCTTAAAGGCAGGCAGGGATGTGATCAGGCTAGCTATGTTCAACCCCAAGTTCCACGATGCTGTGTGGAGGCAGGCGCACTAGTGGGTCCGAGCCTCCTCCTCCCCCTCCCCAAACCTGCAGTGATCCGTGCCTTCAGAACCAATACACTGGCACCTGCTTCCCGGTGCTTACTTCTGATTTTCATAAATGCAAATTAAAATACTTATCTGCTCTCTAAAGACTTGGCATGTTTAAATAACCATTATCCCTTCCTTGTATGTTAGGGCTGTTGGAATCATTATTCTCCCGGATAAAATAGGCATTAAATCCACAGGAGGATCATTAAAAGATGGTCATTTCTCCCCGTTTGACCGAACCAGCGGTTGTAATGTATTTATTCAGGATTTAGAAAATGGAATTCAATTAGAGCTGAAACGGTGTTAAATTAAGTAATTCCTATTGTATTTGTCTGACTGACAGGGCAGTCTGACCTGGGAGGAAGGAGCCTCTCCCTGACGCACACACACCTTTGTGGGTCTCCTCTGTGGGCTAATGGGTGTCACTAACTATGGGGTAGGTCCTGCTTAACCCCTTAGGCACCCACTAATGCTATTGGTGACATCTCTGAGCCTCACAGGTTTACCGATGCTATTTGATACCTTAATAGGGGCAATCTTCTTTATTCAAGGTTGTCTGGGAGGGAGCTTATTTTTAAGTGTGCATTTGTCAAGTTCAGATCCTGTGGTGTGAGCATACTCCTGCTGAGGACCATGGTGGAATGAAAGGATGAGAAGCTGGGAATGGGTAGGACCGCCCTCTCCTTATTATTTCATTTTTAAAGTGATAGAGTTTGAGGTTTTTCCACAACGATAAGAGTCAAAGCGAAGGAGCAATCAGCAGTCCTTATATCCAGCTTGGTGGCAGTTACATTCTCAGTCCCTGTGGAGGAAGACGGGACTCAAAGTCCAATGATTATAAACCTAAAGATGGAATTTTCCAGCCAGTTCAAAATCAAGATGGAAAATAGGAATGATTACAAAAAAACCGAACGTGACAACAGTAAGACTTTTCCATTTGGCTATCTATGTTGAATGAATAACTCAGGCAGGGATTCAGTTTCCACTCCCAGTTTCCTGGCTGTGTTGTAATGTAAATTTCAGATACTACCTCAGGACACACTGACATCCACCGCATGGTTAAAATGTCAGACTACTATTATAGAAGACGGTAAGTCCACAAATAGCATTCTTAAGAGCAGGCAGAATGTTTATTGGGTTGAGACTTGAGTTCCACAATGGAATTCCACTGGCAAAATTATGTCCCTGTCCCTATAAGTATATAGATTTGTATAGATCCAAAGCAGTGACATCCTTTCTATTCTTAGAAAATAAATGATGGATAATTTGGGTTTCAGAAGAAAGGCGGTGGTGGTATTCGGGGGGTGGTGGTGGATGAAGGCTTAAAGCAACAGAGGCTGTGGATTTCTGAGATGGGTGTTGAAATGCAAGCAAGAATTGAGATGGATGATAGGAGATGTTTGCAGTCCCCTGTGACAAATTGCAACCTCGATGAATTTCTCATACATGCAGAGTGAGGAAGGTAGACTTAGCAGCTTTCAAAATATTTCTGCACTCACAGAAATTGCTAACATATGAGACACATCCCATAAGGCATAGGCGGTCCCCTTTGAGGTCTCGGGAAGCAGATGGTGTGTCCTTGTAAAAATAGGGAAAAAGACAGAGGGAGCTTAGGGGAGGGGGCTTGGATATATCCAACCGAACAGCACAATGTTAACCCAAAAGTCTGCCAGCAAGTCTTTGCCATCAGGAGAGAACACTGGAGTTCACGTTCCCTAAATATATTGAGGAAACAGTAATTCATTGCACAGATTTTTTGTTACACATGTAGGGTCTCACTTTCCACTTACGACAACTTTCAGAAAAATATTACAGCAGCTAGTGCTTTAAGGATGAATCCATCAGGTGGAAAATCAGATCAAAACCTATTGTACCAAAGAAGCAGAGAACTCCTCAGATGTCTGCTGATAAGATGGAGAACCTTCAAGGACGCCTTACACGGCGAGGAGTGAGTCAAGCTTGGTGGGTGGGCTGCTGTCCCCAAGAGTTTGCTTCCTTGTTAAATGAAAGCCTTCTGAGTGCTCTAGATGTTCATAGTATACACAAGTGAAGTGTTCAAAGGCTCGTGTGTTTCATTTAATGAGAGATAGAGTTAGATGGCCTTTGGGATGTGTGCATACCTCGAGTAGGAAGCAGAAAGACATAGATAGCACTCGTCCTCTCTGGAGCTAGCTGAGCACCTTGCTGTGGAAAGACATGCAGAACACCATCACTGCCAGTGCACCAGGACTCTGTGCTCCTCCCCATCCTAACTGTTGGATGCACGAGTTGTTCTTACCAATGGTCCAGCAGCTCCAAAACCCCACCCACTTCTGGCCTGCCTGCAAAGGTAAATACACTTACGCTGTTATTGCTGTTGAGTGCCATAGAATCCATTTCTATTCATGAACACCCCATGTGACAGAGGTGAACCACCCCAGAGGGCTTTCTAGGCGGTGATCTTTATGGGAGCAGATCCCCAAGTCTTTTTGCCACAGAGCACCCAGGGTGGTTTTGAACTACTGAACATCCAGTTAGCAGCACAGCACTTGACAGCTATGCCATTAGAGTTCCTTTGGGTTTATGGTAATGGCTGTGAAAAGAATGTAATGAATTAAAGCAGCAACAGCTCTGATTGGATGGGAAATAACAAAAGACAAATGTCCCCATCATAGCCCAGGGGCAATCCTGGGTCCTGCCAAAGTTATCCCAAAGTATTCTGATTAATTCAGGCCAATCTATATCATCTTCCTCAAGAATAGGAATTAAAATAATAACCAGGTCCAAGTCAAGAGACTATACCTCTCCTCACTCACTGCCGATCTTGTTATCTGGCATTGGGCATTTACGACCTCAGTAAAATAACTACTATTTATTTATTGAGCATTAGCGACATATGTCCGCAAGTAATGAACACTGAAGCACGAGGTAAGAATAATGCCAGCTGTGATGGGTAAGGTTATGTGTCACTTGGCTAGAACTGATTCTCAGTGGTTTGTCACTTACGTAATGATGCAATTTGGCAGTTACATAATGATGTAATTTGGCAGTTATGTAGTGATGTAATTTGACAGCTGTAGAATGCTATAATCTGACAGTTACATAATGATACAATTTGGCAGCTTAGTAATGATGTAATTTGGTAGTTGTGCAATGATGTAGTCATTCTCCATTTGTGATCTGATGTAATCTTCCTCCATCTGTGAACTGATGTGGTCCTCCTCTATCTGCGATCTGATGTAGTCCTCCTCCATCTGTGATCTGATGTGGTCGTCCTCATCTGTGAACTGATGTGGTCCTCCTCTATCTGAGATCTGATGTGGTCGTCCTCATCTGTGAACTGATGTGATCCTCCTCCATCTGTGATCTGATGTGGTCGTCCTCCATCTGTGATCTGATGTGGTCATCCTCCGTCTGTGATCTGATGTAATCTTCCTCCATTTATGATCTGATGTGGTCCTCCTC
>NW_006408756.1:2837273-2875048 GCF_000296735.1 Chrysochloris asiatica
TCTGATGTGGTCCTCCTCCATCTGTGATCTGACATGGTCATCCTCCATTTCTGCATAAAGCCCATTTCCACACAACGGCATGGTCTTTGGAACCTGATCAGGTTGATGAGTAAAGAATGGGTACGTGGATCATGAAACACCTCCCCGACTAGGAGCCAACAACAGTCCCACTAGGATACTCAATGAGACATTTGGGATTGTAAGCACATGGCAGCTAAGGTAATTGTGGACAGGTGTTGGGTTTTATGTTGCAGTTACAAGCAATCTGAGGTGGACATTTTCATCAGTGAGTGCAGTGGACAAGCAATGGATAATATTCTGTGACCCTCTCAATTCCTAAATGAGCTATGTTCTTCTTAGGCATTGGTGTATGCAACACACCTGACCAATCTACTTGGTCACATCCAATTTCAGGAAAGATGGAGTCTAGGACAATGTGGTGGTGGTTATGTGCTGTGGAGTCAGTTCCGACTCATAATGACCCTGCATAGGGTGTCTGAGGCTGTAAATCCTTATGGGAGCACAAAGTCTCATCTTTCTCCCATGGAACAGCTGGTAGTTTTGAACTGCTGACCTTGAGGTTAGCAGCCCAACTCATAACCGCTATACTACCAGAGTTCCTCTAGGACAATGTAAGCCATATAAAAAACAGTATTTGTGCACCTGCTTTGGCTACATACTTCTTATGCCACCTCATGGAATTCTAGCTAAAGTTGTTATTCTAATTGTATAGATGAGGTGTAGTGATCAAATAACTAGTCTTGCCTGCTAACCAAAAGGTTGGAAGTTCAAATCCAGCCAGAAGCTCCATTGGAGATAGAGCTGGAGATCTGTTCCCATACACATTAAAGCCTAGGAAACTGCAGCCCTACTCTATGCTATAGGGTTAGGATGAGTCAGAATCGACTGGATGGTACCCAACAACAAGAATTGATCGAATTGTTTTTCCAGCCAATGGCGGCACCAGGCTTTGAGTCTTCGAGCATCCTCAAAGAGATGGTAAACAGCAGAATGCATCATTCCTCCTGGGCCAGACACTGTATTTGAACATTACACACATGCACACCATAGTCCAGCGAGTGCAGAGGACTCACTGCACGTGAGTGAGGCTGTGAGAACCCACAGGAATGTTTCACAAAGCTTCTTTCTCACAGATGTGCAGATACGACCTCTGGGGGTTCTCACCATGACAGAGACAAGACTCTGTGTGAACACTCCCAGGATCACCAACGTTGTTGTTAATTACTGTTGATCAACTCCAGCTAACAGACACCTTGTTGTTTCCTGTTATTGAGTTGGCCCCTGATGGAAGCTGTCCCATGCACAGTGGAGCAAAACATTGCCCAGTCTTGTGATACACCCAACTGCTGTCATCTATGCAGTTTCCATTGGCTGAACTTTAGAAGCTCATTGCCAGGTCTTTCTTCCTAGTGTTTTAGTCTAGAAGCTCCTCAGAAGCCTGTTCAGCATTGCAGTGACAGGCACGCCTCCTCTGATAAGCAGTGGGTCTGCATGGCTGCATTTCCTGGGAATCAGACATCAGACACCTTTAGTGCGACAAGGCCTCCCATGAGGGTCTAGAGGAGGACACAGACACCTTGTTACTGTGACCTTCTCAGCTGCATCACCAGCTACACCCTTAGACAGCCACACTGGGCAAACAGAACTTTTCATGGAAAATAAATAGCTAAAACACACACACAGCTTCCTGACCACACACATGGTTTCAATCTCCCACCGGTAATTTAAATTTAAAAAATGTTCACATTATAAAACCCTGAAGTTGATTTGTTCAGGGTTCATCTTAAAGTCACCCCACAATTCCACTCCTTGAAAAATCAGTCCAAGTTAGATAATAATGGAAAGTCAAAAATAGAACGGTAAAGACTTTTTCTAGCACTTTTTTTTTTCTCCCATTCAAGTGAGATGACAATTTTGTTTACTTGGTTTAGGGAAAATTCCAGTTGCATCGTGAGCTTTTTAGAAGAATGGAAAATTGATTTTCTTCTCTTACAGCATTGGAGCACACAGACTCGTATAATCTTTACATAATTTTACACTGATATATGAAGAATGCCAATGCTGTGAATAAGACTTTCGGGATCAGGCAGCACCCGTTTTCCAACCCTTCAATCAAATTATATTGAGCCATCTTGTTGACCTGGTAGACAAGAAGACTCACTTCCAAGACCTTCTCTGACACCAAGCAGCTGAAGTTGAGGTTTGCCTGACTCATGGTGAACCCCTGTGTGTGAGAGTACAACTGTGCTCCACAAAGTTCCTCACGGCTGAGTTTCCAGATGTAGATCACCAGGCCTTTCTTCTGAGGTACTGCTAGGTGGACCAGAACCTGCAACTTTGCAGTTTGCAACTGATTATGATAAGTCTTTGAACCACAGGGGCCTCCTGTGTGACACCTGAACCGAAACAAACAAAACAAACCCCAAACCTTTTGCTGTCAATGGATTCTGACTCAAAGTAACCCTGTAGGGCAGACTAGAACAGTTCCATAGGGTTTTCTAAGTCCTAATCTTTACAGACCATTGAAAGTGAAGACGACTTGAAGCACTTACAAATGAAGATCAAAGACTAGCACCCCAACATAAAGACACCCCAAGTCCTCACAACCAGACCAATAAGCAACATCACGAGAAATAGAGAAAAGATGGACGTTGTCAAGGATTTCATTTTACTTGGATCCATAATTAATGCCAGTGGAAGCAACAGTGGAGAAATCAAATGATGTATTGCATGGGCAAATCTGCAGTAAAAGCCTTCTTTAAGGTATTAAAGAGCAAAGTGTTCCAGGACTAAGGTACACCTGACCCACGCCATGATATTTCTAATCGCCTCATACGCATGTGTAAACTGAGCAATGAGGAAGGAGAGCAGGAGAATTGGCATCTGGGAATTATTTTGTTGTAGTATCATCTTTAAGAAACCACAGACTGCAGACGAAAGAGCACATCTTGTGTTGGAAGAAGTACAGAGATGGCAAGACCTTTGGACATGTTATCAGGAGTGAGCAGTGTTTAAGGAAGGAAATCAGACGTGGTTAAGATGAGGGTTGGTGAATCAGAGGAAGATGATGAGCTGGACTGGCACAGTGACCGCAGTAATGGACTCCAACCTAGCTGTCATTGTGAGGATGGTGCAGGGCTGAACAGAGTTTGACTGGGTTCTACCTTAGCAGCCCAACTAATCCATGAGGTTACCAGGGCTGCTGGGGAGTGAAGTAGAGAAATACCCCTTTTCCTCCCTCCTTCTTGAAACTAAAGCAAATTCAAGTCACCTGGGAAGGTGGCCTATGTGTCCTTCCGTTGTAATTTTCCAAGCTAAGGCAGAAATCCAGATTCTTACATGAAATCACCCCATATTTTAATATTGGAAGGGAATTAAAAATAACAACACTAAAAAGCACCATGTTGTTGTTGTTAAGTGCCGTCGAGTCGGTTCCGACCCATAGCGACCCTGTACAGGGTTTCCGAGGGTGTAAATCTTTACGGGAGTAGAAAGCCTCATCTTTCTCCCGCGGAGCCGCTGGTAGTTTCGAACCGCTGACCTTAAGGTTCACAGCCTGATTTCTTAACCACTACGCTAACAGAGCTCCTTAAAAGCACCATGAGAGCTAAGCAAAACACGTCAGCAGACGATACATTTTTGTTAAACTGTCGTTCATGACTCTGCTTTGTACCTATAATTAGGGTTGACCCAAACATGTCCCTTACCCTAGACTGAGACAGGTTGTTACCCTGCGTGGGTTCTAAACATTGTGGCTTTCATCTGCACACGCTTCCCCTTGTTCTTATTAATCTTCTATCTACCCGGTTTATGGTTTTGTCACATGATCTGTCTGTTGTCACTCAGATTATTATTATCAAATGCCTGATGTGACAGTTTGTCTCTGTCCTATTGAAATCATTATTCTACTTGCTTTTTAAATGTTTTCCTGTATTTTATACACACACACACACACACACAAAGACGTTATTGGAAGCTCTAAATGCATCCAGCACCAATTTATTTAATAGAGTGATTGCTTAGTGCACTTTGAAACAATTGCATTTAAAATGTAGCGTTCTTTTATTTACTTGTCTGTATTCTCCACTTGATGTTAATATTACTTGACTTAGCATTCAATCAATAATTTCCAGAGAACAATTGCTCTCCCTGAACTCTCCCAAAAATGTCCTTAATTTCCTTCCTTTAATTCCCAGAGTTATTCGTATTTACTCCCCAATCTGGTGAGTTTGCAGCGTGACAGCTCTTAGCTGCTGCCTTAGAGGGTCCCATACCAAATGCCGAAGATTATTTAAGCCTGTGTTTTTCAGTCCGCCTATTACTCCTACTCTTTTTTTTTCTTTTTGTTTTTGCCTTTCATTTTAATCCTCCAGTGAAAACTATTTCATTCAGACACCCCAAAGTAACTTCATTTTAAATTCATATGGGTTGTCCTTTATTTTTTTCTAATTTCATCACGCCAAATGTGTATCGAAATATGTGATAAACACCAGGATTATTACATGGGCTATGGAGAAATTCTAAAAAATATCTTTCCTATAAATTTTCCATGAGGTTGCATGCTAGAACTGAAAAAACACTGCCGGTGGCAATTGCTTCTTCTAGCAATTTGTTCTTACAAATAAAAGATGTAGTCTAAAAATTGATATTAACAGCGGTACATTGGAAATTGACTTGAGAAATGTTTTCACGTGGTGTCGTTCCGTTTCCTCATGCCAGTGACAAGGTGGCTCCTGGAAAATCGATGATTGTATTAATATACGCAGGACCCAGATCCACATCCTACAGGATTTTTAATGAGGTCGATGCTGAAAACATGAGCTTTTGAAGAAAACAAAAAGAAGACGAAGAAATGGCATGCAGCTTTGTTAAATCATGCTTGGGTATATGTATTTTTCCCTTTTCTTCCTGATTGTACCCACCAGAGCACTGAGACATGGTGCCGAGTGAAACAGAATGAAGTCATAAAAGTTAGTTTGCAGCCATGCTATCTGCTATCACTCCTTATTCAGCTCCTGATGGGCCTCCCAGTCTCGTCTTCATTATGTAAGACGACGATCCTTAATCGTTCTGCAATTAATGGAATATTGCTTAACTTTCAGAGCTGCAGAAAGATTTACTTAGACGGAATGAGTGATTTTTAAACACTCGAGGTTGCAGATGACACTTTAAAAAATAAGCCACACTTCCCATGCCTGTCCACGTCCCATCTGTCACTGTGATGACTCGTTTGTTTCTATGGCCCTGGAAGTGAGACCACTGTGTTTCCAGATACCAGCACCCACAGTGGGCAGGTGTCAGCAGAGCACCCACACTAAGACAGACTGTGAAGGGAGGTCTGATCAACTCCTTCCCCCCGCCTGCAAAAATGCTGATGAAAACCCTATGGATGCCTTGATTTGGATGTGTCACCAGAAGGACACCATGCTTGGAGAAGTACAGGCCACCCGGGGTGAGCGAGACTCTCAGGGAGATGGACTGTCACAACGACCATGACCATGCACTTGACCAATTTTCAGGCTGACAAAGACAGGGCGATGGTTCATTCTGTTACACGTGGGGTCACCATGCATCCGTCAAATTAACAAGAACTAACACCAACAGCCCATGCATATGTCCTGACTTGGTGGGTTGGAAGCCAACAGCAAGCCTGTCTTTGATATAGCAGTTTATGCAATCTTCACTGTTAAATTTAAGGCAAGGTTACAGCCCATTATATTGTGAACAGTGAGAGAGAGAACGGTTCGACTTCAGATCTACTTCCTAAGGCAATTCTGTGTAACTACCAAGTTTTAATTGGAAGATTTTATTCTTCAAAGAGAAGGGGAGAAAACACACACACACACACCCCTAACTTGTGGGAAATCCAACTTGAATTCCCCACTTTCTATATTTCTAATTGGATATTTCAAATGACAGGCACGCTATCCCCTGTTCACGCTGTCTGCAAGATGAGAAGGAAAAGGGTACGAGGTCAGATCTTTCTTAAACCTACAGCTCAGCTCAGGTTGAGCCAATCCGTCTCTGCAAGGTGTTGAGGAGTGAGCTTTGGGTTGGCTAGAACTCATGGCCTTCTCCATCCATTGGTTATTAAGATTTCACAAACGTTACCCTACATTGTCACAACATTATGTCACCGCCTCCCAAAGTATCAAGGAAATTATGACAACATGTAGCTCGTCAAGCAATTATGTGTTGAGGTTGATGACTGAGGATATTTTAGGTGAATGGGAGATTCAGAGGGCTGGCACTCAGAAAAGATTTGTGCAGATGGTTGTTTTAGCAGCCCATGCCCATCTCTTGGGAAGAGTTTAATTTAGAGAGTGAAGACTGCACTTCCTTTTTCCAATGCTAGGATTTTTAGAAGCTCATTCTTACATGGGTAGTCTGTTCCTTAAGTGCCTGGCTCTGTTCTAGTTCTTAGAAATCCCAGCATGCCTGCTTAGTGATGAATAAAAGGAATGATGCAAATTGTATTAGGAAATCACTGATTGTCCACACCACAGTGGGACACGAGTTGTGTGAGTGGACACGAGTGGTCTCATCCCTGACTCAGGACAACCCATGAGCAACAGAATAAGGGTCTGCCTGGTCCCTCACCACCCGTGACTGGGTGGAGGGTGAACCATTGTAATCCATAGGGTCTTTATTTGGCTGATTTTCCAAAGTAGATAGGCAAGCCTTTCCTCCTCGTTTGCCTTTGCCTGGGAGCGCTGCAGCGACCTATTCAGCATCCCAGCAATACTGACAGATACTTGGATGCAACGCATGAGTAGTAATGGCTGGGAATAGTGCCTACTTCTCCTGCTGAAGGCAAGAACCCTGCCATTGAATTACCAACGCCTTGTGTGCAAGAGTACACAGAGGAATGGTCTGATAATAACAGGGTGGACTATGAGGTAGCCGTGAGACAGAACATGGTAAACCGTACGTATTACCATGGATGGGATCACACTGTAGTGTTAAGTGCAGAAAACAAAGTGAAAAACATTGTGCATTGTACAATTCTAATTGGACTAAAAAGTATAATAGCAAAACCAAAATGTGTGTGTGTATTTGTGAGGTGTGTGTGTGTATGTGTGTGTGTTGCTAAGTTGTGCCTGGAAGGTCCCACACCCATAACTTACCTGCTATTACATCTGCAGGGCCTCACCGCATGGCTGGGGTGTTTATTTCATGCATTTCGGTAGCATCTACATTTATTCTGCATAGTTTTGCAGAATAAACAAACAGCAAAACCACATCACCACCAACGAAAACAAAATGCATGGTTCTGCAAAGATAGAGGCCAACACCCACCACGGGGCTGGTTGGAGGAGAGGCATCGGTATTTTCTCATATCAAACTCAGTTCCCTCATTATAGGGCATGTTACTGAGACCCCCACTGAGATTCCTATGCAGAAGGAGATTCCTGGAGTCCCCCGCCCTTGGAAGGATGCCTCCTCATTCACGACACGGATAGTCCGGACAGCTGGACAGCCTGCAACTGCTGAATGTCCCTTCTTCGGTTTTCAAGAGAGCAACAGGAATTAAAATCCCACCGTCATCATCATCATCATCATCACTGCTGTTTCTTTAACAACTCTTCTGTGTTCTGTGTAAAATACTCTCCAAATATGATCTCATTCAATCCTCAAAACAACAGTTTATATTAGACACGATGATGGTAATGGTGGTGATGATCTTGTAAATGAAGACAGAAAACTTGACAACATAGACACAGTTGTCTGTCAACACTAGTCGGTTGTTAGTTTCAGTCCAGTTCATTCTGACACATGACGACCCCATGCATGCGGACCACCACTGTGACCCTTAGGCTTTCAGGACTGGGAGATTTTGTAAGCAGATGGCCTTTATTCACAGGAACCTCTGGGTGGATTTGAACGGCCACACTTTTGGCTAATAGCTGAGTGCTCCTGTCTGCATCCCTGGGTACTCCTGGAAGATGACAGTCTTCTTAGGAGATTGAGGTCAGTAATGGCGTGGTTACATCCCCATGGTGCCCTTGACTACTTTCTCCAAGACTTCAGCATGAGGAGCAGCCTCTGGACAAGGACCTCTCTGTGGGGCCCCACCCACCTTGCTGAGTACAGGGAGGAGCTAAGTGTAGGGTCTTGTCCTCAGGGGCAGGCTGGCTTCTTGAGGCTACAAGGAACCAAGCTGTCAAGCAGAGCTGCTCTCCCAGGCCCTCCACCCAAAGCAGCTGTCCAGCTTAGGTGTGCTCTGAGGGAACCTGGGCCCAGGAGGGGCAGAAGGACAGCAGCTCCCTGAGACACCCTGCTCCTTGGAGGCCTGTCAGCACAGACTCCTGTTTCTCCCAAGGGACTCACCCACCATGCCTTGCATACCCTGGATACTGGAGCTCAAATAGGGAAGGGTGTGAGGTCAGGTGACTTCCCTTCATAGGACAAGGAGTGAGATCAGGTGACCTCTGACCCATGGGGTGTGAGGGCAGGTAACTTCTTGCCATAGGAAGAGCTATGACATCAGGTGACTTGTGGTGACTTTTACCCTCCACAGCTGAGGGATGGTGCACATAGGCAGTCACTGGCAATAGGTCTCCCCTAGGTGCCTGGCCTTCTAGATGCTAACGCAGACTCAGGATGACCCCTCACACCAAATGGCAACCCTGCCAGACCCTACACCATCCTGAAGGTTACAGGCTCGCCCTTGCCCTCTCTGGCCCTTTGCCTCAGCAAACATGCAGTCCCCTCCTGTGACTGATCACTCCGTATGACAGACTCTGTTGTGATCCAAGGGGTGCTCACTGACTGATGTTCAGAAGATCTCCAGGCCTTACTCTGTGGTCTTAGTCTTAACAGCACACAGCCTCCTCTGACAGAAAGGTGCTGATTGACATGAGGCACATTGGCCAGGAATCAAACCCCGGTCTCCCCTGGGGAAGGTGAGGATTCTACCAGGAACTACCACTCTCTCTCTCTGTCCAGCCTGCCTGTGTTAAATGGTTGTAAAACTGTTTACATGACACCCTGGCACCAGGTCGTGAATTTAAAGCAAATCATTTAGCCGGTCCCTGCCTTGGGAGAGAGGCATTATGTAGGGAAGTGCGGAACTGAGCCCTTCCGGCCCTCCAAGGGCGTTCCAATTAACAACCACAATGCCCCGAGGTCTCCATAAATATCTTCATTTTATTTCTACAACAGGGAGGGAAGCCAAGCATTGTGGGAATTTCTCAAGGTCTTGGAGCCATCACCAGACAGGGCTTTCTCATCCCTGCTTTTCTGGGTAACATGATTTGGGGGTAAATATGTCAGCAAGGAACGCTGGTGTCTATGGTTGAGTCATAGACTTATGAGGTCCTTTAGACAGAAATTGTCATTACAGTTCACCTGCTTTCCTTACTATTTACAAAGAATGTGTTTAATACCACAAGTAACTCTGCACTTGTAAAAGAAATGAAAAAAAAAAAAAACCATAAAATTCCCCTGGACTCAAGCTCACTTCAGTGGCAGCCACTGTGGGGTTTGACTTTCTTATGCAGATGCAGACCTGACAAAGAAAAAGATAGGGTTTAGGCTTTTCCATCAAAAGCTGTATTGGGAGTGCAGTGGCTCTGTAGGATAAGCACTGGGCAAATTAGGATAAAGTCGGTGGTTTGAGCCCACCAGCAGCTTTGCAGAAGCAAGATGAGGGTTTCTATTTCTGCAAACATTTATAGCTGCAGGAACACTGTTCAGGGTTGCTGGGGGTCAGAACTGACTCCACCGCATACAACAACAACAGCAAAGTCTTTTGCAAGCTGTAACTTTCTTGTACAACATCTTGGGAATATTTCCATATTGGTCCATATAAAAGTACTCAGTTCTTTCAAAATTCACATATTTTCTTGTAGAGGTCAGAACATCTGTACACTCTCACCACCAGGACACATGCAGCCCCTGCCTCATCTGCTTTTGCGTAGCACTCAAGCTGAGAGTGGTTTCTACACTTTTAAAGGGCCACAAGAAGAGAAAGGAAAAGAAGAGACATCTATGACAGAAACCAAATGGCTTGCAAAATCTAAAAGTTTTATTATTTGACCCATTTCAGAGCCAAGTTTGCCAACTCTTGGCATAGATGTGCCAGAGGCTCGCCACAAATCCCTTGTAGTTGTAAGTGGGTACTGTCCAGTCTACACAAGGTAGACCATGTGACACGGTGTCATTTTCATGGGAGAAGATTGCCAGGTTGTCTCCTTCAGAACCCTTGGTGGTCTTGAACCAACAACCTTTAGGTTGGCAGTTGAGCACTTTACTGCTGCACCACTAGAAACTCTTCAACAAATCTGCTATTGGCGAGCATTAAGGCTGTCCCTAGTTTTTGTTATTATTATTTTAATTTCATTTGTTGTGGTTGTTGCTAATGCCGTCAATGCAACAAGGACCCCCTATGGGTGCTACTTTGGATTTCGTGTGTGTGCATGTCCCTAGGACATGGATGGAGAAGAAACCATGGGGACTGTTTGCTGGGTTAATTCCCCTCCATATAAACAGTAGACAATGCCTCCTCCATCCTCACAAACATGGCCGCCCAAAGGGATCTCCTGGATAGACAGAAAAATCCCAGGGATAGCAAGGTGTTCGTATAATGTTGACCTTTTCCAGGAGAGCCTTGTGACCGCTAATGTTTTATCCTGTGTAAGCAGCTCTGGTGGCACAGTGGCTAAGTGCTTGTCTGCTAACTGATAGGTAGGCAGTTTGAACCCACCAGCCACTTTGAAGGAGAAAGATGTGTGGCCATCTGCTTCCATAAAGATTGCTGTTGCTAAGTACAATCAGGTCATTTCCAAGTCATAGGGACACTGTACAGAGTTTCCAAGGAGCAGCTGTTGGGTTTGAACTGTCAACCTTGTGGTTTCCAGTCCAGAGCTGACCCTCCAGTGCCACACCAGGAAGTCCTCCATAAAAATTGTTGTAAGCGCTGTCAAATCAGTTCCTATTCATAGTGACCCTGTACAGGGTTTCCGAAGAGCATCTGGGGAGTTTGAACTGCTGACATTGTGGTTCAAACTGACCTTTTGGTCCACCGCATGATCCCATAGTGCCGTACAAGGAGTTCTCCATAAAGACCACAGCCTTGGAAATCCCATGGGGGCAGTTCTACTCTGACACATGGAGTTGCTACGAGTTGAACCAATTGGACTGCACTGGGTACTGGTGAATGAAGATGCCCTTGTGGTGTCATGGTTTGTGCTCAGGTGCTAATGGAAAGGTGGGTGGTTTGACCCATCAGCTGCTCCACAGAAGAAAGGTGTGGCAGTCTGTTACATACAGGTGACACCCTGTAAACCCTCTGAGGCAGCTGTCCCGTACAATCAGGGTCTCTATCGGTTGGAGCTGACATGACAGCACCCAGCAAGATGTCCTGAGTATGGCCTTATGGGAAACTCCCATTTATCCTAAAGACAATGGTCTCTAATGACCTCTTTGACAAATTCTGTGAACCCAGCCCTTGAACGTACCCTCTCAGCTCTGTCATCTACTTTCTGTCAGTGAGAATGAGAGTGCAACAAGGCATTGGTGGAAGCCTGACTTGTGAAGGAAGAAGTGTTTTGGAGGAACTACTTTTACCGTGTCTCCCTGAGCAAGCACTCCGCCCAGCAGCAGGCCGTGGGAAAGGAGGAGAGAAGGAACGTCTGAGAAGATGGCCTGCCTCTGACAGAGGACTCTGCCGACTGGGAAAAAGAGTTACCACAGGAACTTCGAGAATATGAAGAGGTGGCAGACTCAGAGAAAAGAGATGAAAACTGGGATAAGGAAATAGAAAAAATACTTCAAGAGGTGAATTAGCCGCTTCCTGAAACAAATGGTTAATCCTGAGCCTTCTGCAAACTGTCATTAAATTCATGTGGTCCAGACTCACTGAATCAAAAGAAACAGAGCACAACTTGATGGAAATTCAGAATTGCTTCAGCCAGCAGAGATTTTTTGGTTGTTTTTTTTTTTGAGCTGAAACTTGCCTCTGCTACTTAACAAAAAAAAAAAATGGTATCTAGAACAGTTATCCTAATAATTAGTAGAAATCTAGTTGGGCAAGTCTTTGTAATCAGCATATAAACCTTTGTTGAAAAAACACAAGTAAAATCCTAGAGTTCTATTTTCTGTAAAGTCAATAAATATATTTATTTATTGACTGGGCCTCTCCTCTGCCTCCTTTATTCTGGGACAAGGTGGGACCCATGTGACTTACATGGCAAGGGCCCGGGAAAGACATGGGGCATCTGGTTTGCACATTTAGAAGCCAACCTCATGATGGCTTGGACCATCTTTGAGGACGGGGTGGAGGAAACTGCAGGGGGAGGCCAGCAGGCAACTAGGAACTGTGGGAGCCCTCTGGTCCTTGGAAAGGGGGTGTGGGTGTCAGGGTCCTGGGGCGGATTGATGACAGAGCCTGGGAAGGGGTTGGTGGAACTGAGAGTGTAGGGAAGCAAGACTTGAGGACATGGAAGGAAGGAGCCACTAAGCTCCTCTAGGACAGACCCTGAGGGTCAACTGTCCCACTCCAGGGACACCCGGGCTAGCTGATCTGTCCATACAACTGCTTTGTGGTTGAAGATGCTTCTGCCTATTAGAGTACATGTAGACTCTAGAGACACTGAGAGTTCCAGACCACTCAGTAAAGAGAATATGAGAATGAAGTGAGTCACAGGAATGTTTTCTTTCCTAGCGCATACGAAAGTCATGCCGACACCATACCATACCAGAATCTAGCAACTACGAAGCGTGCGACACATGATGAGAAAGTCTGAACTACTGTGAGAATGGCCAAATGTGACATATAGACAGGAAGTGAGCTCACGCTTTTGGAAAAATGGTGCTGATAGACTTGGCTTGGAGCAAGGCCGTTTATAAAAAAAAAAAAAAAATGCAGTATCTGTGAGGCGCAATAGAACGAGGTCTGTCTGTATTCTCAGCGTCTTCACTTACTGTGGGTTCCAGCCAAGCAGCTGCAAAGCACAGGAAGACAGGGAGCACCCCGTGAAGTACAAACTGTCCCCCAGAGCACACCACAGAGGGGCCAGGCGTCCCCCAGCCCCTGCATCTGTTTCTCTTCACTCCGCACGGTCAGCACATTTTTGAGCCTTGAGCCCCTGTCCGGGCCTGCAGCTGCAGGCTCTGCTCTCTGCTCCAGGGATCTGTCCCCAAGAACCCTTCCCATCACGGGCCCTGCGGGAAACAGACATGGGTGAAGCAGCACCTGTGTGGCCCAACTCAGGGAGGCTTGTGTTTGCCGGGACCCTCTGCTCCCCACAAGGAGAATCATGTCCATCCTGAGCAAACCCGCCGCTCTGCCCGAAAGACCACACAGTGTGGATGCTCACAGGGCATGGCTGGGCAATGTCTGTCCTGTGACTTACCTGGGCCCTACCTGTCCTGCCTTGATGAATGGCAGGAGTGTGTAGCACGATCTGAGACATGAAATCCCGTTGTTGTTGTTGTTAAGTGCCGTCGAGTCAGTTCGGATCCATAGTGACCCTGCCTAGGGTTTCTGAGGAGCGGCTGGTGAACTTGAACCACCGACCTTGCAGTTCACACCGACTTTGCAGCCCAGTGCATGAATCCCAGCACCACACAATACTCCTTTCTCTAAACAGGCCCAGCCAGGCTGAATGGGGCAGCGGTGGTTCCCTGGGAGAGTCCTCACCTTCCAAGCAGGAAACCCAGGTCCTGTTTCTGGCCACTAGGCTTCATGTACAGCTGCCAGCCAACAGCTTTCAGCAGAGCTTCCCGCCTAAGACAGATAAGGAAGAAAGACCTGGACACCTATTCCCAAAACCAGCTTGTGAGACCTGATGAGTCACGGAGGTTTGGGGTCTCTGACCATGGAGATGATTTAGGAGCAGACATAGTGACCCTGGTCCCATTGTGTCAGGGACTCACTCCATGGTAGCTCACCACAGCAGCCACTGGGCTCAAACTTGCAACTTTGGACAAAGTACACAGAAAGAATTTTGTAGTCTTAGTGCAATGGGGAGCAGCAGGAGCCGGGCACATGTTGTGAGACCTGTCCACTCTCCCTCCAGTGGTAAAGCCCACACTATGTAACATTTATCATCCTAACAGCTTTAAAAGGAGCGCTGATTGCCCAATGGCTACGTATGTGATCACCAATGAAAACGTTGACAGTTCAAACTCACCCAGTGGGCCTGCAGGAGAAGCTCCCCGTGGCCCTCTGTTCCCATTACAGCTTAAGGACCCCTCTGGAGGGAGTTCTGCTTTGCCACACAGTGTTGCTATGAGTTGGGACCCAATGGGTGACACTCCACAGAAACAGTTATTATAGCGTATGCAGTTGAGTGGGTGCAGGCTCACTCAATGTTGGGATACCCTCACTCCTATCCTGTTCCAGGCTGTGTGTGACATGCTGGCTGTGCCTTTCCTTTCAGCTGCGAGTTCTCTGCTGAACGACAGCCCTTCACTAGGGCCACAACATCTGGAGACACTTTGGACATCGGTCTGGCCAGCGTGCACACTTCAGTGAGGAGCCTTGTTCACTGTCACCGCCACCGTGATTTATCCTCTACTCCAAGGCCTTCCCTCCGCAGGGTGATTAGACTCTCGGGCAGCTGGGGCTGGGCCTCCGCAGGCATTGAGGCCCCTTGTCCACCCTCCTTACAGGAGAGAGGATGTTTAGGAAGAAGGCGGCTCCATCTCCCTCCTTCTCAGCACTTGTACAGGACTTGGATTGGATGAAGAATGTCATGTTAGGTGGAGAAGCACAGAGCCCACTCACGACTCAGGTTCTCACTAAAGAAAAGTGAGCAGGCCCTTAGAGTGTGCCTTCTTCAGCTTCTAAGACTGAGGGCTGCCGTTTCCAGAGCTCCAGCAAGTCCCCATGCTTTAGGCAAATGTTGCACATGCTTTCCCATGGGTGGAGTAATTAGTTAAGCACTGGATTCCCCAGAAAGGATCGGATCCACCCACCGCCCACCACCCACCCAGAGAGGCCTAGGGATAGAGGCCTGGGGATCTGCCTTGAGAAGCTTGGTGACCAGCTGGACTCTGCACACGTGGGAGTCTGAACAACTGACAATAGCGATGGTCTGGATTGAATGGTCTCCACCGAAGACGTTGAAGTCCTAGCCACCATGTTTGTCAATGTGACTTTGTTTGGGGAATTGGGTCTGTTGTTGAAGATCTTGGATAGGGTGGTTCCTAATCCTGTGAGAGCGGTGTCTTCTGGGAAAAGACACATGGACATGGAAACAGAAACACACTTGGGCGGGGAGGGGAGGGAGAGGACACAATGTGAAGATGCTTCTACAAACAGTTAAGGAAGGAACACCAAGGGAGTCTGGGAGAGACACAGGAGTGTCCCCTCTTGGAATCCTTGATTTGGGTGTCCAGCCTCCAGAATTGAGACAATAATGTCTGTTGTTCAGGGGCCTCTCTGTGTGGTCGTCTGTTATAACAGCCTCAGGAGACTAAGACAGCATCTAGCCACTGCCTCCTCAACATTAAAGCACGTCTCAGCCACGCATGGAACCAGGTTGCGTGTGCGTGATGCCTCAGAAAGAAGCGTGTGGACTGAGCTCCCCAAACCCCCTCTGTCTGCTTCCTGCTCAGAAACTCTCTCCCTGACCGATCTGCAGATACACTTCCTTTCCCTGGGCATGTGTGGGGTGTCAGTTAAACCTCATGGTCCACATGCCTCAGGGTTTTGGGGGTGGAGGTCCTGAGCTGGTCACCAGCACAGATACCCACTATCTCTGTTTTGTGCCACTTCCACCCTGGAGCAAAGATCACCTACAGATAAAGCTGGCAGGAAGGAGACCCCACAGCCTCTACTGAGATCCCAAGGCAATGAAAGATTTCAACACATCTTTTGTGGAAGTCCCAAAAACTCACCCTGTTGGGTGGATGAGTCGGCACCCAACTGAGAACCAGGGTTTGTTGTGACCAGGCCAGCTGGGAGTTGAATGGGATGTGGGGAGTCTGGTGGGCTGTACTTCTGGGGTATGGGTGGGAGACTGCCACATTTTCTTGGGGACTATGGTGGCTCAGAACACTAAGCACTGGACTTCAGACAACAAGTTCATGGTTTGAGCCTGTCAGCTGTTCTGTGGAAGGGAGATGAGATTTTCTGCTCCTGCGAAGATTAAAAGTCCTCAGAAATGCTGTACAGGGTCGACATGAGTGGGCACTGACTGGACCACACTCAACAACAACATATTTACTCCAACAAGGGTCTGCAGATCTCTGCATCTGTGACCGACACCTGGGCCAGAGCTCAGCCGGTTACCTACACCAGGTGAGAGTGTACTTTGTCTGCATACAGGTTCCTGAAGGTACCTCAGGATATCATTCCACAGTCACTGGGGACTCCACACCACTGTGAGCCCATGAACCTGAGTCAGAGGCCGAGGGTTTCGTAATGTTGAGGAGACCCTGTGTGTCAGTGGGCGAGGCAGACTCTAGCATCTGGTCACAATGGCGTTCCTATTGTGCTTTGGGACACATTAGAAAGGTAGAAATTCACGTGCAGGCTGCAAACCAGGACCCTTGGGTCATCCATGCATAGGAGGAGCGTGGAGAACCCAGAGGTGTTCAGTCGGCAAGCCCATCAGGAAGAGTAAGGAGTCCCGGGACTGACTCAGGGTCCACCACCCCGGAGCCCCACATGGCGGAACCAGACTCGATGTCTGCTGGAGAGCATAGCACACCGTAGGAAGTGGGCGGATGGTTATTGAATAAGAAAACCATTTAATTAGTAGATGGATGGATAGGATGATGGAAGAGTCCCTGGGCTTCTCCTTCCTGGACCTACTCCAAGTTCCTGCAAAGAATATTCTAAAATAGAAAGAGAATCTCCAGCTGTCCATTAGTTCAGCTCAGAGTGGTCACTACTGATGATAACCGCCCATAGATAGTAACCTAGAGCTTGGAGCTGTCAATGATGACCATGTGCAGACAGCAGTCTACAACGAGGGCAGGCAGTTCGCACTCATTCCATAGACAGTCCTTGGCTACGCATATACCTCTAAGAAAGAGCAAGTGATATATTGTCAGCATGTCTGGAGCTGTGGGCTAAACACTCCCATGCATCCTTGGCTTGGAGATTTGCAAAGAGGAGACTATTTTTGTCCCTGTTTGCTTCGTATACAGTGAAGACAGCTCCTAGGGAGTTATGCCATGAAGGACAGACTTGAGGGGGAAGACATGTGGATACAGGAGACCACATGATGCGACATCCACTGTGAGGAACATGGCCACCAGACCCACGTGCCATGTGCTACGGTACAAACTGACCCTCACTCCACAGACATGAGGGAATGTGGCACAGCACAGCCCCCTTCCCCCGCTTTTAAGGTTTTTATTGTGAATTGAATGAAAGTTTATAGGGTAGATCATCAGTTTTACATTCAACAAATCATATACTTTATTTCATTACAATGACTATAATCCCTGCCATGCATCATCCGTTAACAGTATTAACTGTTTATTTTTTTAAAAAAAGCTTAAGTGAATAAAGCTTTAGCTTTAAAAAACAAACAAACAAACAAAAAAAAACTTATACTCAGGCACATATAATAATTTACACCTCCAAAGGACACATTCTGCAAGCCTGTCTCCGGGCCACTGGCTCATAGTCACTCTCTTTCCATGAATCTAGAGTCCTCCGCCTTCTCCATGACCCTATCTCTGCCTTCAGCTCTGGTGTCGGTCACTGCTTCTCTGGATAAGGTCCCACATTCTGCTTGTGCAAGCCCCTTCATGGAAGGAACCACAATGAAGCCATTCTCAAGGTCCCACCCCCTCCCAGGTGGGTGTCCACATGTCAGAGTAGGCTTGTAGGGCTGACATTCTGGGATTTATCATGTCCACTCCCTGACTTTGGCCTCAATGGCAGCTATGGACATGCGCTTATCCTGGTTGCATGGTCCCTTGAAGGGGGCTCGAGGAAGCTTCCATTCCAAGCTTAGGGGGCACATTCTCAACCTCTACCTCCTATGGAGAAGGTTCTGGAAGTCAAGCATGAACAGGTATCCATACTGAAGGTATCCCCCTGGCTGCTGTGTTAATGGATTTACCTTGGTCCCACACTTTCTAGAATTCCCCAACAAATCCAAACCCTCTAAACCAGTTACTATTGAGTCTACCCCAACTCACGGTGACCTTATGGGTGTCAGAAGAGAACTTGACCTTTCAAAATGGGGTTTTCAAAATGGCTTGATTTTTGGGAATTAAACCCCCAGGCCCTTCCTTCCAATGCACCACTAGGTTGACTTGAAACTTCAGCCTTCTTAGGTTAGAAATTAAATGTATTAACTGTTTGCACCACCCAGGGACTCTCCAATGAGATCTGGTAGGGAGGTCCTCTCCTGAGAGTTCCTACACTGCCCTGCCACGAGGCTCTGGCAAAGAGGCATGAATGCATTCTCAGAAGAAAACAGGAAGGATTGTCTCCCCAAAAAGCATCCTTCCACCAGAGCAAGGGGCTCCAGTGCTATCGTTAGGATGAGAGGGGATTCCATACTAGGGCACCATGAGATTGACAGGTACTTTTAAAGAACCAGTCACCATTTTACTTGCAAGTTGATCTCAACTTGAATTAAGCCAACAAAGAAATGCCCACTGGGACCCATGTATTAAACCCAGGTGGCTATTACTAAAGAAAGGTAGACGAAGACATTGGTGAGGATGTGGGGAAGTTGGAAGCCTCATCAGTTGTTGGTTGGGATGTTAAAGTGGTGCAGGTGCTATGAATATTGCTTGGCGGTTCCTCAAAAAGTTAAACGTGGACTTACCATACGACCCAGCCACTCTACTCCTGGGTATAAACCCACACATGTGAAAGCAGGGACTCAAATAGATGCTTGCAGATCAATGATCATCCCAACACTGTTCACATCACCAGAGATGGACAAACACCATGTGGTCTACCCATTCAATGACATAACTCCTCAGCCTTTAAGAGGAATGAAGTTATAAAACACGCAGCTACATGGATGCACCTTGAAAACATTACGTTTGTGTCAGCTTCACATGGACAAAATTGTATGGTCAAATTTGTATGAAATGTCCATAAGAGGTAAATGCATAGAGAGCAGAGTAGATTAGTGGGGATAGGGGGCAGGTGAAAGAGGGTGAGGGGGATCCATTGCTGAGGACTCAATAAAAGAAAAAAAAAGGGGAAAAAAAGTCAGGGTTCAATCGTGGTGTGGTTGCTGGGACAGAAATACCACAAGGGGGTAGTTTAAAGAACAGAAATGTATTTTCTCACAGTTAGGAGGTAGAGGCTCTGTCTGTGTGTCAGCTCTGTGGAGAGATCTTATTTCTCTCAGCTCCTGAAGCCCCTTGTTCCTGGCTCTTCGGGGATCTTCACATGATATCTTTCGCCCCCAGTTCTTGTGTGTTCCTTCCTCTGTGTTGCCTTCTATAAACTCAGAAATGATTAGGGTTAGGACATACCCTACAAGGATATGACCTCATTAACACACAAAGAAAGCTGTATTCCTACAGTGGTTATATCCACAGGTCGGGGCAGCATGGTGACTCCTTATGATTAGCACTAGACTGTTAGCCACAAAGTCTACAATTCAAGCCTGCCAGTTACTCTTCGGTAGAAAGATGAGGTTTTCTGCTTCCTCAAAGCCTTGAAGATCCTATACAGGGTGGCTTTGAATCGGAACCTACTCCAAGACAATTAATAACAACATAGGGTTTAGGATTCCAACACATATGTCTGGGGATTCAATCCATAACAATGGCTAACAAGATTCATAATACTGAATTATACAGGTAAAATGTTTTTGATTAGCAGTGTTTTGTTATAAATCATTTAAATGAATCACAATTTGAATAAACAAACAAACAAAGGAAAACATGTGAGGATAGTAAGATTCGTTCTTGACCAATACCAGAGGAGCAATTTAAGAAAGTTTCATTTTTTAGCTTATCTACTTTTGTACTAAGGAGCTCTGGTAGCGTAGTGGTTACGAATCGGGCTGCGAACCTTAAGGTCAGCGGTTCGAAACTACCAGCCGCTCCGCGGGAGAAAGATGAGGCTTTCTACTCCCATAAAGATTTACACCCTCGGAAACCCTGTACAGGGTCGCTATGGGTCGGAACCGACTCAATGGTACTTAACAACAACAACAACAACTTTTGTACTAGTACTATAATTGTTATTAGCTTTGCAAGGAGTTACACTATTTCATATCTTTTTTGTATTACAAGGAGACACATTATTTCATAATAAGAATGAAGCATAGGTTAGTATGGTTTATCATTAAGATGTAATAAGAATTATAGGGAAACGGAATAGCGCAAACCAGCTTAGAAGCAGCATGCATTGTAGTAAGGTTTGTCTAAATAGAATTTTCCTCATAAAGATTGTTGTTAATTGCCGTCCAGTGGATTCCGACCCATAGTGACCCTGTATAGGGTTTCCAAGGAACAGCTGATGAGCTTGAACCACCGACCTTGCAGTTCAAATGACTTTGCAGTCTGTTGCGTTAACCCACAGCACCACACCAGGACTCCTCATAAAGATTATAAAAGGCTATAAAGATATTTTTCAAGCCAAATCCTGCCTGTGTGAGCATAGTTCTCAAGTAGCAGAGTCTAAGTAAATGATAATTTCCTGAAATTTAAGTGATTATGTCAACCAATCGGTTAGCTCTTGCTGGTCTAGTTCCTTTAGAAAAAGAACAAAGAGAGAGCGTGGTTTTCACCGAGAATACAGCGTGGCATGGGTGCAATGGTCCAATGGTCCAGACATTAGACTTACAATATCCTGTTCCATGTCTACGCTGGGAGAAAAAGGCACACATGTTTTGTCTTTTGATTCATAATTCATAGGCTTTGTGGCCCAGGTCTACTTAATGATCACACCTGTTAATGTCTTCTTTTGTAAGACAGGGTTTGGGTGAACTCAGTATTTCTGTGTTGACAGCTAATGCTTGATCAACAAAATTTGCGTATTACTTTCTTTAGACACTGGAAAGAAAAGAAAACGCCTCTCCCAGTCCCTGAAAGAATGTCTTTATGGGGTGCAGATAACTCGTATTCAACATTCATAACCCATGTATCTTATGATTTTTAAGAAATATTAGAAATATTTGCAGTGGCAAGACAGCTCTGGAATAGTCTGTAAGATAACTTAGCAACAGCGGTATCTGGCTTTTGATTTATTGCACAGAAAATGTAAATGTGTTCCTTCTGAATATTGATCAATGCATGAGAATGGCAGGGGTAGTCTATTGTGATTATTCTAGGCTAACAACCCTGTCCATCAACACACCAGTTGCTAAGAACTTTTACTGAGGTGACCTCCTTCTGAAAAATGCTGGACAGTTCTTCCTTGCTCTCTGACAGGGAGGAGAGAGCACTTTGTCTCTATGGGATATTTGGCCCTTGTGTGTTGGGTTGCAAACATGAGTTCTAAGCTTTCATGATTGAATGGTTTTACCAATGATGTTGGGTAGCAGAGATGTAATAGCTTGGTAGGCATATGTCTTAGTTCTACAACTATGACAGCAAAACCCATGTAGACGGCTTTAAGCAGCAGACGTGTGTTTTCCCAGAGTTTAGGAGGCTAGAAGTTCGAATTCCGAGCAGTGATTCTACAAGGAGTCTCTCTCTCTCTGCTCTGGGGAATGTCCTTGTCTCTTTCCAGCTTCTCTAGCTAAACACCTTTATGATCACTTGGTGTATGTCTTTCCTGCCACTAGAGCTGACTTCCTTCCTCTGCTCTTATGTATCTTAAAAGAGATTGGTTTAGGATGACTCCCCGCAAAAAAAAAAAAAAAAACCCAATACAGCAAAATAAACTTGTGCCATCAAGTCAATTCCAATACATAGCAACGCTATAGGACAAGGCAGAACTGTGTCCGCAGGGTTTCCAAGGCTGTAGGTTTATGGAAGCAGACTGCCAACTCTTTCTGCCACAGAGCCCTAGTGGGTTCAATTAACCAGAAGTGGTTAACAATGAGTGTGTAAAATGTACTCTATGTTAATCTTGCCTCATTAACATAACAAGTCAAATTTACTCCCCTGGGGGATGGCACAGGAGTTAGGATTTACAATGCAGATTTTTGGGGACACTATCCAATTCGTAACAGCATCTTCATTCAGCTTCAATCATACTTAAACCCTGGGTTTATGTTACTGCTGTTAGGCACATCTGACCTTTTACTAGAAACTGCCATTCCTGTGGGATGTAGTGGGGGCTCCATAAGGTAAGCACTGGACCACAAGGTTGGCAGCTCAAGTCTACCAGTTGCTCCATGGGAGAAAGATGAAGCTTTCTGCTCCCTCAAAAATTGACAGCTTCAGAAACCCTACACAAGGTGTTATGACTTGGAACCGACTCGACAGAACACAACAACAACAACAAATCATTCCTGTAAGCGTGAATGTATCCGATATGAGGCTCAGAATTCCAGGGCAAACTGACTAGAAAAAGAAAACCGGATTTGATGAACTTTGTATAAGAATATAGAGTTGGAAAAAAGAACATTCTGGAACCATGTTCCCTGTTTCATCTCTAGGTCATGAGATCCTGCACTGCCCCTAGGAAGTGATGTGTGGAAGGTGTCTTTAGAGGAAGGGTCACTTCAGATTTCTTGTGAAGGACCAACAGAAGCCCAGGGAATGGCAGGCAGAGAAAACCAGGAAAGACTGTTTCAACACTTCAGACGTTGGTCTGACATCGCAGACAAAGTGCGGGATTGCATGGGTTGTAAGAAGGAGGCTCTTTTGTTCCTTTCATTAAATGCACACTGATGGGTGTTGGTCACTCATCGCTCTCTGAGAAGGGGAACAAACAGCTCCCCGCTCAACACACTTGTATTGTTCTAGAACCATTATGCCGTCCTTATCCTGAGCCTTGCAGAATCACAGACCTGTCTCATGATTGTAGCTGACCGTGGCAGTGACTCCAGACACTGGACTTCCCGGGCACCCATCAACAATGACATCAAGGCAGACTGGTCTTACCTGGTCCCCAGATGAAGCCATCCCAACCTGGCCTTCCTGAAGGCAGGCTCAGTACCTCTCCATACTCCACAGGCCGACAGACTCACTGCCCGCTGGGTCCTGTAATTTCCCAAGAAAGGTGGAGGTTGGAGAACTCCGGGAAGGCTGGAGAGAGGGATGTTTCTCTTGCTATTCTGCTGTCTTTCCTTCTTGAAGCTGAGACTTACAGTCAGTTTTGGAGCAAGAGTTAAAAAGAGAAAGCACATCACCCATAATATCCCCTGAAGTCTTTTAAAACCAACAACAGTGTCTCTTAACCAGTAAAGAATGTCTGCCTTGAGCCATCGTGTAAGATCTTTCTCCAAGGGATCAAATTGACAACAGCAACTCAAGAATGAGCTAGAACAGTTGGAGAGCAGAGAGTTTGCCTTCATGAGGCAGAAACAATGTGGGAAAGAGGATGCGGATGACTGTACCACTGTAAGACAGACACCGGCATCACAGAGAGGGGTTACATGGAGAAAAACAATTGAGTCCGTGTCTTTTTGCTGTTCTCAACAACAATAAAGCAAGCAGAAGAGGAAAAAAGTGTGTCAGGGGCATAATTTCTGTCTGTCTAGTCTTTATTTCAAGGAGGCCTGGTGGCACAGTAGCTTAAGTGTTGAGCTGTTAATTGAAGGTCGGCGGTTCGAACCCATCAGTCTCTCTGCAGAAGAAAGACGTGGCAGCTTGCTTTAGTAAAGATTTACAGCCTCAGAAACCGTACAGGGCATTCTACTTGGTCCTCACTGCGTAGGGTCTCAGTGAGTCAGGATTGATGGGCTAGCAGTGGACTGGGCTTTGTTGGAGATTTATTTCTTTACATTCGCTCTCCTTTTCATTAATTGCACTTGAGCAGAAGAAAACAGCAATGTGATTCTATGGAATCCTATTCTGAAGGTGGGTTTTTGTTTTGCAGTGCAGAGGACATCTGAACTATCAGGTAGAGTTTGAAGTTCAAGAAGACCGGGGCGTAGAACTTGAGATGGTGAGTATTCCTTAGGAGACAGTATTTTGTGTCTATCAATTTCCTGGTGTGGCGCTGTAGGATCAACACTGGACTGCAAACCACAAGGTTGGCAGTTCAAGCCCACCAGTTGCTCCTCAGATACCTTATACAGGGTTGCTATGAGTCAGAACCGACTCCACAGCACTAAATAACAACAACATCAATTTCTTACTCTGGGTAAGAAACTGGGTACTTGTCCATTTCTTGTCAATGGCTGAAATTCGCTTGATCCCTGGGTATCTGGCACATGGCCAGCTGTGGAACGTGTCAATGCTTCTCCCCGGGGGCTTTTCTTTGTGGGTGGGTTTAGAGAAGAATGGGGGTGTGTGAGAGGGTACTTGCAGACAGCATGTACTTGAGGAATGTGGCAGCAGCAGCCTTTGAGAACAAACTGAGAAAGATAAATAAGGACACAAATCTCCCAAAGCAATAAAAATCTTTGACATTTTAAAGGCAATATGGTATCAGAAATAGATTTTTTTTTATCTCTATTTTTCATTTGCCCCTCAGTCTTTAAGTCAAATTCAGTCAGGCAAATAAAAGATCTGATGTTGCTAGCTGTATATTTTACACATGATAGAGACATCATGGTAAAGGATTCTCATACGTGTCAATAAAGTAAAGAATACTATTGTTAGAGGTAATCAAAGAAATACGAAATATCATTGCCCCTGAGGAAACAGACTGTGGCTCTGACTTCTCTCAGGAAAGAAACAGATCCCGGAGCGGGACAGATCTGAGCTTTCTCTCTGAGCCTGACATGTCTCTTGTTGAAGTAAGAAGAAACCCAGTCCTTCTGTGCCTGGGTGCTACACAAATCATGGGGCACACTGGTCCCCATCTGTCATTGATTAATGAAAGGGCCGCTTTCTGGGACCCTGGGCTAGAATTCTTTTCCCTTTTACAGGAATGTCTAGGGACCTGTGATGTTCAACCTCAAAGACAAGGAGATGTCAAGGCCCAATACTCGGAGGGAGAGTGGGTGGAAAGCAGAGGGTGACCAGACGGGTGCCCTACTTACATAGATAGTTGGGTCTACACCGATCCCATGTTGTCCAGGAGCATCTGAACGATGTTGCCTTCCAGATTCCAGAACATTCCTCAGCTGGGAAAGCCTATATGGTTCGTGCTTTATAAATGACAATTGGTGTGATGTGCTGTCCAGTGGGTCCTTAACACTGCCTGGCCCAGTGCCATCCTCAGGAGGCGTTGTGGTTTGGACTGTGGTTATCCACAGAGTTTTCATTCTTGCTTTTGGGGAGCAGACCAACAGGCCTTTCTTTCTACTTCATCTTAGTGCTGAATCTGCTCAGCGTCCTAGCAATATGCAGGTGCCCACTGACAGATGGGTGGTGTCGAGGCATGGGTTGTCCTGGGTGGGAATCAAGCCCAGGTTTCCTGCCTGGAGGAAAGAATTCTAACACAGACCCAACCACAGGGCCTACCTCATAATTACTCTCGCTTATCCTCACCCCTAACGAATCTGCCTTGCATTTCAAATGAGCGTTCTACTGTCTTATATTCACCCCGGTTTCTGTAAAGTGTTTGGGGGGCTGAAGTAATTGAGAATACCACCCTGGTGCCTCCCATGGAAAAAGGCTGGAGACACAAGAAGATGTGGTTGGTTGGCGGTCTATGAGCTTTCCGGGACTTCCTATTTCTGAACCACGCCCTAGTTTCTCCTTGGATGTTGGATCCCAGACTTTGCAAAAGTGGACTTCAGAGCAGCATTGATCTAGGAACAAGAGACCCATAAAGGAGCCACTCATACGGAGAGAGTCTCAAAACCCAAACGGGCTTGCTTCTTGCCAAATGCAGTCAGGGGCTTCGAAGGACGTGCGTGCGTTGAAGTCTCTGCTCCATCTGATTGTCGTCCTGTTCTGCCCCCGGTGGTCCGGCCACCACTATCCCGGGCAGACGGCTTCGCGATTGTGTTGCAGCGTTCCCAAATCACAATATGTTTTGCAGAAGTAAAGGATGGCATAATTTATCACAGTGGAACGTGTGCTTTGTTCAATGACAGGATAATTAGACATTCTTTCAGCAGACACATTAAATATATACTTATGCATTAAAGCTCTGTGTCTCTGAGCAGCAATGTTGATTTATTCTTTAGGCTTGGATCCCTGCCTGATGATAGCCATATAACACTAAACTCCCATGCCAAAAAATAAGTGACGGGAGAGGGGGGGCGGCATCCATATGTTAAGTGAGTCAAGTTCAGGGTGGGTAAGGGAAGGGGGTGCGCACTCACCCACATACAAACACACACGCACACACTTAGCGCTAGAGACAAGCTGAGCTCTGCTCTCCTCTCCCACCCTCTGTAAACATTAATTATTCAGTGATCAAAATAATTCCACATGCATAATGCTGACCTTCCTCACTAGAGGGCAACACAGCCCCAGATTCAGGGGCCTCCACCTTTCACTTCCAGCATTGGGAAGCAGCAGGTCTCATAATGAACACCCTATTAATTTTACATAAGAATAAAGAATCACTTTTGAAAATCCAGTTATACTCCTGAATGTACATGATCTGTCCTCTCAACAGGTAGCCCTGGGGTTAAGGAGCAGGGCAGTGTGGTTTCCATGTGAGGTCCCTGCTTGTAGGAGTGAGGGCATCTGGCCAGCTACTTTGAATGACCAGTCCCTGCCTGCCCACTGCAGAATGGAGCACCGCTTCTGAGTGTCAGAAATAAGTGGACTGACATGTGGATCATAAAACCTACCACCAGTTAATGGTGACTTGGGCCAGGGAGATGTCAGCCCTGGACATGATTTCTTTGCTGGCCAGGGGCCTGGCTCTTCCATTCAGTCTGTGTGTCAGTCCCTTCCTTCTTAGGAGGGAGCTTGGGGCAGGGGTTTCAGGTTTTGGGGAACAGGGTCCTTTTAGGGACTCACTCTTCTGGTCTCTTTCAGAAGAGCGAATTACCGTCTTTTATTGACTGAAAGAGTTGCTTTCTCTCTCAGTCAATGAAAGACGGTAATTCGTTCACCACAAGAATGGGTGTTGTGTTGTTGTTGGATTCTGATGCCTCCAACCTATAGCAACTTCATACATAGCAGAATAAACAAGCCTGGTCCCGAACCATCCCCAGAAAGGATGGTTCATCAGACTGTTGTGTCCCTAGGTTTTCACTGCCTGATTTTGGGAAGTAGATAACCAGCTCTCTCTTCCTAGCCCATCATAGTATGGAAGTTCTGCTGAAACCTGTTGAATGTCTTAGCAACATGCATACCTTCACTGACAGGTGGACGACAGCTGGGCACCAGAGGTCACTGACCAGGAATGGAGCCCGGCTCGCCTACATGGACGGCAAGGATCCCACCACTGAAATGCCACTGCCCTGAGTTTGCAATCCTGGTGCTCATTTAATTTGGAAAAGTTCTCATGCTTTCACAAAAGGACCTTCTTTCTGATTTGGAAGTAAGAACTAGCTACTATGGCCAAGCTTTCTTACGGAGGGACACTTCTCAACAAGCCCCAGAAATTCATTACACAGATCCAGTGCATGGAAAACCAACTATGGTTTTCCATGCACTGGAATACCTTTTGTTCCTAAATGTGTTCAAAACACTGTTATCGCCAAACTGAAACAAAACCTCAAGATGTGCTGGACTGCTCACTGATCCTCACAGACACAGAGAGTAGTACCCTGACTTCCTTCTGGAAACAAGGTCTCAGGCCAGCGTGGATAATGAGGGACCGGTTTTCCCATGAGGTTCCACATAGTCCTACTCAGCATCGAGGGGTCTGCTTCCCGAAGTAGCCACCACTTTCCCACTGGAGTGAGTGCTTTGAAAGTGGGTTCACGTCTGGGCGGGGGCTTCATCTGAAGGAGGGGAGGAAGGATAGATGCATGATGGATTGTTGTGGTTGGTCAGTGTTGTCCAGTCAGTTTCACCTCATACTGACCCCATGAAGAACAGAAGGAAACACAGCTTGGGCCTGTGCCCTCCTCACAACTATGATTATCTTAGAGCCCATTGTCGCAGCCGATGTGTCAGGCCATCTCATAGTTTGAGTGTTTTCCAACCTGAAGGGTTAATCTTCTGGCACTGCATCAGGCAACATCCACAGCTACAGGGTTTTCAGAGGTGGATCCCTCTGAATGTGGACTGCCTTCTGCTAGTCTAACTCAGCCAGGAAGTTCTGCTGAGACCTGGCCCCCTGGGTAGTCTGCTCACATTTGGCACAGCTTCTAGTGTCATGGCAGCACCAAAGCCTCTGGAGTAAGACACCGACGGATGAGCGGTGGTGTGCCAGGTCAGGACCTGCAGCAATGTCGCTCCTTTCTGCAGATGACAGCCTTTGTGAAGAGGGGTCTGGAGAAGGTGCAACCAGTGAATGTGTCGGGAGCACCCAGAATGTTCTTGATGGGAATTTGCCGTCCTGGTGTTTGGACCTTGATCATCTGGCTCCATGGAGCTGGAAACACATTCCCCCCTCTTCCCTCTGTACAGAGAAGCCACAAGTGTGGGTCACAAAGGGCCTGAGCCTCATGCTTGAGCCACACTAGCATGGTGCCTCCTCTCTAACCCACTGGCCGCATTGTGACCTCTTGGAGCTGAAGTCTTTAGCAATTTCCTTTGAAATGTAACTCATTATACAAAAGCAGCATGAAATCCAAAATACTCGAGAGAGATAGCAGTTTGTGAGCTATAGATTGGAAACGCAGCCTAATCCTTCACAAGCATTAAATATTTAACATCAGCGCACCACAGGTGACAGGAAGATGTCTGCATTGTTTAATTAGACTTAATTAAACATAAGGGACGATCTAATACTCATTCAGGGTGAGTTTTTTAATCGATGACAAAACCTTCCCCTTTATGGTTCCTATGTATTAGGTGGGCCGCACCTCTGGCTCTCATTAAAAAGGAGGTTGTAGGTGAAACGTCAGATCACACAATGCAGATACCACTCACCGCAACTGGCTCACTTATGGACACAGGGGACCAGGACCATATGACTGCTTCAGGCATTGCTGGGGAGGGCTTACGGCTTCTCAGTGGGCCCACCCCACTAACGAGTCTGGAATCTTTTCATTGTGAATGAGTGCACTCACAACTAGTCTGATTTTTTTTTTTTTTTTTTTAATGTGTGAGTGTGTGCATAATATATATACGTATATGTTGTTGTTAGGTGCCATCGAGTCATTGCTGATTCATAGCCAAACTGTATAGGGTTTCTGAGGAGCAACTCATGGGTTTGAACTCCCAGCCTTGTGATTTACAGTCCAGTGTTGATCCTACAGTGCCACGCTAGGAGTCATATATATATATATGTTGTTGTGATGTGCCATTGAGTCGGTTTAGACTCATAGTGACTCTGTATAGGATTTCCAAGGAGTAGTTGGTGTGTTTGAACTGCCAACATTCTTGTGGTTCACAGTCTAGCTCTGATCCTACAGCGCCACAACATGAGTCATATATAGAGTCCAGGTATGGTGTTGTGGGTTAATATGCTGAACAGAAAGGTAGGTTTGAGCCACAAGGTTGGCGATTCAAGCTCACCAGCTCCTCCTTGTCAACCCTATACAGGGTCGCTATGAGTTGAAATCGACTCAACAGCACTTGAGAACAATACACACATACACACATATCAAATGCTTCATGGAAAAATCCCCTTATTTTCTAATTCCATTTTTCCACGAGCATTTTGAAGTAGCCACACTATCTATCTATCTATCTATCTATCTATCTATCTATCTATCTATCTATCATCTATCCATCAACTATCTGGGGTCCTGGTGTGGCACTGTAAGATAAGCAATGGACTGTTAACTGCAAGGTCAGCAGTTCAAACCCACCTGCTGCTCCTTAGAAACCCTATACATAGTTGCTATAAATGGGAACCACACCCATGAAACCAAATAACAACAACACTATCTGTCTCGCTATCTATCGATCGATCATCTATTATCTATCTATCTATCTATCTATCTATCTATCTATCTATCTATCTATTATCTATCCATCCACCCATCCACCCATCCACCCATCCATCTATCTATCTATCTATCTATCTATCTATCTATCTATCTATCTATCTATCCATCTATCCATCTATCCATCTATCTATCTATCTATTATCTATCCATCCACCTATCTATCTATCTATCTATCTATCTATCTATCTATCTATCTATTATCTATCCATCCACCCATCCACCCATCCACCTATCCATCTATCCATCTATCTATCTATCTATCTATCTATCTATCTATCTATCCATCTATCCATCTATCTATCTATCTATCTATTATCTATCCATCCACCCATCCATCTATCCATCTATCTATCTATCTATCTACCTATCTATCTATGTATCTAGCTAGCTAGCTAGCTAGCTACCTACCTATCTATCATCAATCAATCAATCTGTCACCTGTCTATCTCTTAGTCTATCTATGTTTGTTGTTAGGAACTGTTGAGTAGGATTTGGACTCACAGTGACCCCATATGACAGAGCAGACCTGCCCTGTAGGGTTTCCTGAGCTGTCATCTCTACAGAAACAGAGCTCAGGGACTTTCTCCCCCAGAACCACTGGGTGGGTCCTAGCTGCCAACCTAGTGCTTGACTACCGCACCGCCATAACTTCTCACACACACAGGTACGTATCCGCAGGGGCTTCAAAACTCATGGAGAACTAGAATGAAAAGACAAGGAATTTTCCCACTAGCGTTTGGAAGATCCCAAGTAAAAAGGTTGGTCAATAGTGCTGCCACTTGGGTTCCAGTTCCTAACTGCAGAGGTTTATTCCAAATGAAATATGTTGAAATGTGTCTCTACGATCAGTGATTGTCTGCAGACAAGTTCTCTCAGTATTACACTTGCTTTAGTCTCATTAGAGGGCCTTCCAAAAGGAGAAAGGTCCAATCAAGAGAGTGGCTTCTGGGCCTCTTCTGGCCTTTTCCACACCAATGCAGTTTTCTTTGCACTGAAAATTTCCTCATAATAAACCCTTTGATTGACCTTCAAGAAAATCTATCAAGATGACCACTGTGAAGTCCCCCAAACCGTGGATTTAATTGCCCCGAAGATCTCAGAAACCACTACTTTTGTTGGTCTTATCACAATAGTGCCTGCTTGTTTTTTAGGGCAACAAGAATGTCTTCTGTACCCCCTCCATCCTCATAATGCCCCTTCAGACGTCTATCTATTTTCCAAGCTCAAAGACCATTCCAAAGGAACACAATTTAAGGTGCCATTCTGAGTGTCAATAGCACCGAATTCTCCAGGAAGGGCTGATGTTGTTGCTGTTAATCATTGAATCGGTTCTGACTTATACTGACTCTGAATAGGGTTTCTGAGAAACAACTGGTGTGTTTGAACCATCAACCTTGTGATTAGCACTCCAGTGCTTATCCTATAGTACCACACCAGGGCTTGTTGTTAAGTGCCATCAAGTCAGTTCCGACTCATAGTGACCTTGTATAGGGCTTCCAAGGAGCTGCAAGTGAGTTTGAACCTCCGTCCTTGTATTTCAAACTGACCTTACAGTCCTACTGCATCACACCAGGACTCCATGCCAGGGTTAGAGAGATGGAAACATTACCTCTGGAAGTATATAGACCTAGATGGAGGCTATGTTGAGAAATAATAGCTTCACATTTTGGTAATTTTGTTTGATAAAGATTTCTATGATTTTGTAACAAGACTTTTTGACTGACCTTCCTATTGATGTGGGAACCTGTGAGGGCCACATCTTGGTGAGACTGCGTTGTTTTCCTGGGTCTCCAAGTTTTCCATCTTTGATTGGGTGCAATTTCACCATTTTCCCATTGTTCTTTTTAGTGGAGAACAGTTGAGGTTTCCTTCTCCGATACTTCCTTATACGGCTTTCACAGGTTTTATACGCATTTGGAACAAAGGCAGACGATATTATTACACGTTGAAAATCATATTTTGACCACATGCTTCTAGCACAAATGAATTCTAAGAGCTATTAAAATGAAGCCAAACACATTTGCCACATATGAAAAAAGTTTGAACATTTAGTATTTGTCATTGAAATAATAACCTTTCTTGACAGCAAGCTAGGATCTGTGAAATTGTTATTTTAATTAGTTGGGTACTAGGTCTCTAAAGATGAAGAAAAAAACTGAATTTCAGATACCACCGTGTAACTATGAGAAACACCGTATTTAATAAGTCAGGTTTTAAAGAAAATGCTATTGCTACACATAAACCTGCAAATGGACACTTCTTGTATTTAGTATCTGAATTTAATCAGATTCACAAAGCCCCTTTGCCATGTGAGTAACATACATGTCTGGGAATTAGCGTGTGGCCATCTCTGGGAGGCATTCTTCTGTCCAGTATGATGCCTTTGATGCTTAAGTGAATTAAAAAACTTGTTTGTTCTTTGTAAACAAAAGTCCTTCTGAATTAGGGTTACTATCTCTTGGGTACAGTTTCTGCGTTTTGGTCAACAACATAGGGTTTGGGATACTTAAATAAAACCTTTAAGCTGTTTTCAAAACCATCAATGCAGCAACTCAACTTTGGAAAATTCATCCTGAAGAAAGATTCAAGGGTGTGCCTAAAGATCCCAAAAGTTTCACCAGAAGGAGGTTCACTGCAGTGTTGTTGAAAACCACAGAAAATTAGAAATGGCCTGAATGTTTCATCTCTACCAAAGAGCTTTTTAAAAAAATTTTGTATTGTAATAAAATACTTAGCTACGTGAAGAAAATGCTTAGAGTGCACCTTATTTGGAATGTAGCAGTTGAGTGAGGTCTCCTTTCCTTTGAGTATAATATGGCCCCTACTGGTCTGGGAATTCTAAGTAGGTGGAAGGCAGGGGTCTCAACATGGCAGAGGGAGCTGGGTCCAGTGGAAAGGAGCCATTGAAGTGCAAATGGTCAGCGCTGGGCTGTGAACTGGAAAGTCTGCAGGTTCTGACTCACCCAGAAGCTTTGCTGGAGAACAAGCTAGATGATCTGCTACTGTGAGGACCGTTGTTGGGGGCTTGCTATCAAGTTGACTCCGACTCATAGCAACCCCACACGACAGAGTCAAACTGGTCTGTAGGGCTCCTAGGCTGTATTCTTCAAGGTGGAGTATTGGTATGGTGCTGTAGGATTGGTAACTGCAAAGTAGACAGTTCATACCCACCAGTTGCTCCTTTGAAACTCTAGACATGGCTGATATGAGTCAGAAGCGACTTGATGGCCTTAAAAAGCAACAACAAAAATTCTTTAAGGTACTAGAACACCAGTTCTTTCTCCCATGTCACCATTGGCAGGTTCAAACCACTGGTCCTTCCATCAGCAACGGAGTGCTTAACCATTGTAGCACTCTCCTCTCTGTCTCTCTATTTATCCATCCATCCATCCATCCATCCATCCATCCATCCATCCATCCATCCATCTATCCATCCATCCATCCATCCATCCATCCATCCATCCATCCATCCATCCTATCTAATCTATCTACCATATATTATCTCTATCTATCTATCCATCTATCTAGAGATAACAGATTTTTTCATGAATCCTTTGAAATCTACACAAGGGGGTTTAAAAAGTTCATGGAAAAATTCCATTTACCTTGTGTGTGTGTGTGTGTGTGTGTGCATGGTCTGCAGTCGATCTCTAATGACAATATGACTATTTCTCTCAGAATGGTAAATTTGAATTATACAGATAACATGTTGTATACCTAACATATATTGTACAAATAAGAGCAACTTTTGAAATATTAATAAGAAAATAATGTGATTTAAAAAAAAAGTTTTTAATTGTGAATTGAGTAATAGTTTCTATGAGAGAATATTGGTTTTACACTCATGGTTTCATTGCAATGATTACAATCTCCTCCGTGCATCACCATTCAACAGTATTTGTTTCTATTTCCTGTTTATGCTTTTGTTTTTTGGGGGATGTACACAACAACACTCAGGAATATATAATCATTTAAACAATCAAAGGCAAAGGGCATATTCTGTAAGTCTGCCTGCTAGCCGCCAGCACTCAGTCTTTCTCTTTCCATGAGTTTAGAGTCCTCAGCTGCTCCCTCTCTCCGTGTCCTCACCTCTGCCTCCATCTCTGGTGTCGCTGCTTCTCTGGAGAGTGTCCCACATTCCGCTTGTGCTCTTCTTCCTTGATGGTTCTAAGGTCCTCTGTTCCTGGAATGTAGGATTAACTACTCCCTTCTTTTTTGTTACAAAAGTTCTACCTTTACAGTGTGACAGTCATAATTAGTCTTGATAACAATTACTCACTATTGAATCATAAGACTCTTAGCCCATCTTTCACTAAACCCGTCCAGACAAGATGAAAACTATTCAGTGGGGATTCTACCCCTTCCCCCACACACTCTTAATCTAAACTCCCTCTTGAAACCTTGTAAACCAGTCACTTTGTGCCATTATTGCTCCCTCATTTTAGGTAGCCAATGTCTAAATTGTCTGTCCCTATCTACCCTGAATACAGAGGGGACAGGATTGATACTTGATGTGAAGACTCCTTCCCTCTCAGTTGTAATTTTGAGCTACTACATCCATAAGTATAGGTTAAGTTCATACAATTGTAGCAATTTACACTTGTTTCCTTCATTGTTGTTGTTGTCGTTACGTGCCGTGGAGTCGGTTCTGACTCATAGCAACCCTGTACAGAGTTTCCGAGGCTGTAAATCTTTACGAGAGCAGAAAGCCTCATCTTTCTCCCTCGGAACAGCTGGTAGTTTTGAACTGCTGACCTTGCGGTTCACAGCCTGATTCATAACTACTACGCTACCAGAGCTTCCTTCATTAAAAAAATAAAGATCTTCCTTTAGTAGAGTTCTGATCATTCAGCCATAGAAGCTAGGTCAAATGGGTACTATCTACAAGTTTGGACATTCTGTGCAATTTCCCCTGACTTCATATCAGCTGGATGCTTCACTCTCAGCTCTAGCCCTATGTGGCTATGTCCTTGTCCATGGGCTCAGGAGTCCACAGGTCTTACCACACTTAAGACCAACCAGCCCTTCCTTTTCTCTCTCTCATCTCCAGGTCAACAGGAGTCTATGGAACGTGGTGGCTCTTAACCCATATCTTCTGATGCCTTTCCCACTCTTCCACTCACCTGTAGACCAACATGGTTGCCAGCAAGCTTACACGCCTGCTCATATTTCAGTCTTGGAAAGGGGTTTGTCCTGAAGGGACTTGATTGCTTGCTTTGATGGCTCCACTGTGAACAACTTGCTTGTTCTTGTAGTAGCCAATCAGATTGCCATTTTTGTTTTGTATTTTTCCTTCTGATCTTTCTTTCAAGAAGTATCTTTTGCTCCTCTAGCTGCTCCAGGCTGGTCTACTTGTCTTTTCAAGTGGGAATGTCCTACCTCAAGAAGGTTCTGGATGGAGTCCATTTTCTTTTCATTCTGTTTTTCCATGAACTTTTTGAAGCTTCCTTATGCATACATGTATATTTAATAAATTTTATTTTTAGAGCAGTTTTATATTTACAGAAATATTATGCAGAAAGTTTTTCGTTCTGTTGTGCATAGGTTCTCTAAGAGTTGGAGCCAACTCAACAGCACCTAAGACAAGAACCCCAACAGTGGGTATAAAGTGGTATCCCATGCTGGATTTGATTTCTGTTTTCTCTGGTAGTACGACACAACGAAAAGTTGGTGTCTCAAACCCATCAGAGGTTCTGAGGGAGAAAGACCTGGAGATCTGCACCTATAAAGATTATAGTTTTTGTCTAATTGTTCTGCCTGTAACACCCAGTGCCATATTGAATGTAAGTGGTGAGGGCAGACATTCTTGGCTTGTTCCTGCTTTTAGGGGAAAGCTTTCAGTCCCTCGCCATCGACTATGATGTTTGTTGCTGTTGTTAGGCACCACTGAATCACTTCGGACTCATAGTGACTCTGTGTGATAGTGTAGAATTTCCCCACAGGGTTTCCTAGGCTGTCATGTTTATGGAAATAGATTGCTGGGTCTTTCTTGTATGAAGTTGCTGGTGGGTTCAAGTGCCAACTTTTCATTTAGCACCTTAGTGCTTAACTCACACCACCAGGGTTCCTAAGCTGTGGGTTTTTCATAGATATCCTTTATCAGGTTGAGGATTTTTTCTTCTTTTTCTAGTTTGTTGATGATTTTTATCACAAAAAGGTGTTGGAGTTTATCAAATGTTCTTTCTGCATCTATTAATAATATGTTTTAAACCTTATAGTAAAAGTAATGTGAAATGCAAAAATACTAAAATGTAGAGAACCTGGAAAGCAGAGGTGGGCAAACAGAAGAAAATTGAGTTGCTCATGATTTCATGCATCTGATTGGCATCTAGTTGACTGTAGTTGACGTGGTGACAGAGGAAAACTGCTCCTTGCAGTTTCCAAGGCTGCAGTCTTTACGGAAGCAGACTGCCACTTCTGTCTTCCATCGTGTGGCCGGCGGGTTCGAGCCACCAACCTCTGGGTTAGCAGTCAGATGCTTCAACCACTGCACCATTATGAGTTCTGTTACCTCACCACAGAATAAATAATTACTCACCATAAAAAGTAATTATTTTAACATATTGTTTAGGGTTATGATTAAGATTAGGCTTAGTGTTAGGGTTTGGGTCAGGGTTAAGACTAGGATTAAATTTGCTCTAATTTTTCGGTTTACAGTCTGATTTGGAGTGGTTTGGTGTGGCACTGTAGGATCAGCACTGGACTGCTAGTCACAAGGTTGGTGCTTCCAATCCACCAGCCACTCCTTGGAAACCCAATACAGGGTCGCTATGAGTCAGAACTGAATGATGGCACCTAACAAGAACAGATTTCTTGTTTATTTATTCATTTTACTTTTTCTTGAAATCGACTTGATTTCGTCTGCATTTGGAAGCTCTGTACTTACATTGTTACTTCTTTCTGCTTTAGGTTTTGCTGTTGTTGTTGTTGTTAAGTGTATCTCTGGTTTTCTATATTCGGTCTTGTGCGTCTGTTTTTCTTTGAATATTTCCATATCTGGGCTTATTCTAGGTGATATTGTCATGTATGTTAGTCTCAGATTGTTGTGTGTTGTTGTTGATTCTCTGTCCAAAGAAAGCCCTTTAGTATATTTTTGTAAGGATGTAAGGTTTTTATGAAGTCTTTCGATTACTGTTTATATGAAAATGGCCTAATTTCACCATCATATTTGATGGACATTTTTGCTGGATGTAGGATTCTTGGTTGGCAATTTTACTGTTTTTTCAGAGTTTTGCATGTCATTCCACTGTCTTCTAGCTGTATGGTTTCTATATTAACATTGTGGCGTAAATGCTATGACGGGTTTTTGCTTTGTTGATACAGGTTTTCCAAGATTTATGACAGGGCTCCACTCTGATGACCCCATCATAAATCACATCTGACAAGAGCCAAACACTTACCTTCAAAAAAAAAAAAAAAATCATTATTGCTGTCTGTTATTATCAGTATATTTATAAACCCAATCTTGTTTTTTTGGGTTGCAAATATTACCTTTACACTTATGGATATATTTTAATATGCACATACACACATAAAAATATACATGCAACATAAAAATTTACTCCAACGATGACGAGCAGTTGGCCAACTGTGGTGTTTTGTCGGCTGCAATAATAACCATTTGTGGAAGGTTCTGAATCATCCAAATTATGCCGGGAATGGGGATGGTGGTCACAGCCAGCAAATTAATGCGGTTGTTTATGAATTTCTTTTCTCCATATATTTCACAGTAACATCTCACTGTGTCCTCAATCTATCTATGTTAGCAAAGCAATCAGCGTTAGGGTTTCAAGACCCTGATTTAGTTCTGAAATAAATAAATAAATA
>NW_006408756.1:2875445-2878187 GCF_000296735.1 Chrysochloris asiatica
TTTTTTTTTTACAACTTCTCTCTTCTTACTTCTTTCTTCTTCAGCATTTCTTTCTTCTCCAAAATCTTCTAAGTTCAGATCCGCCAAGTTTCCTTCTTTGTGATCCATGAGCTCTTCCATATTGGCAACACTGCTCTATATCCAGCGTTCTTGCCGTAGGGACATTTTTCTACCAGTCACCTCCATCACATTGTCCTGATTAGATACTTGGAGCATGTTCATATAGCTCAGCAGTTTCTTCCATATCCTCTGCAGTACCTTCTTTCCAGGAAGATGTGATGTTTTGGATGCATGGTAGACTGTGGTAATTAATTCTTTCAGAAATCCCATACTACTACGATGCCTCCATCTTTTGCAATGATTGTCTATGCAGATGTTGTCTGCTGGCAGACTGACTTGAGGGTGGTGATTGCGTCTTGATCTTCAGGCTGAACCATAGCTGTAGTATTGGGAAGTAGATACCCCATTTTCACATCTTTATCAAGTAGCAGCAGAATCTTGAAAAGAATGTTATCTTCAACATACTTTGGGGGTGAAACAAACAAAAATAAAGTCTTCAAAAAGCATACTTGTCACATAGTTTCTGGAATTACTGTAGTAGACTTGTCAGGCTGTTCTCAGGTACCTGTGAGTCAGCTCCAACCCATAGCGACCCCGTGCACAACAGAACGAATCACTGCGCGGTCCTATGTCAGCCTCACACTTGAGCTCATTGCTGCCCCCACTGAGACAATCCATCTCATTGGGGAGGTTTTCCTCTTTTTTTTGGTGACCCACTCCACTTTACCAGGAACTGGTCCCTCCAGGTGACACATTTGAAGTTTGAGAGACAAAGTCTCAACATCCTGGCTTCTAAGGAGCACTCTGTCTGTACTTTTTCCAACACACAGATCTATTTGTTCTTCTGGAAGTCCATAGCATTTTTAACATTCTTTAACACCAAAACTCAGATGCATCAGTTCTTCTATGGTCTTTCTTATTCATTACCCCAATTTCACATGCATATGAAAGTATTAAGAATGCCACGGCTTGTGTCAGGTGCACCGTAGTTCTCTAACTGATATCTTTGCTTTTGAACACTTTTAAGAGGTCTTCAAATTAAACAGCAGATTGGCTAAATTTTTTTTTTCTACTGTCTTTTTGACTAGCTCAGTCTTTATTCATCATTTGATTTCTTGACTGCTGCTTCCATGAGTGTTGATGTGGATCCAAGCAAAATGAAGTCCTTGAACTTCAATCTTTTCTCCATTTACCATGATGTTATTTATCAGTCCAGTTATGAGGATTTTTGTTTTCTTTACACTGAAGTATACTCTATGTGGTCTTTGATCTTCATTAGTAAGTATTTTAAGTTCTCTTTTTGCAGCAAGCAGGACTGTATCATCTGCATATTGAAGGTTATTAATGAGTCTTCCTCCAATCCTGATGCCATGTTCTTCATATAATCCAACTTCTCGGATTATTTGCTCAGATTGTTAAGTAGTAGAGTAGTGGTTTATTTTTGTCATTTGTCTTTGAATTCTTGTGGTTTTCAGAATGGCTAACAGAAAATGTAATAATGTAACTCCAGTACCATTTCCTCCAAGAAACAGTATGATTCGGTCTTTAAATGCTTTCAAGCCAGGCCTCCACTTTGCTTCTGTGTGACGGAAGGACCGTGCTGACATTCTTCTCCCGAGTAAGCTTCTCTGTTTCCAGCTTCAGCATCAGGCTTCCTGCTTCTCCAGTAGCATTCAGGGTCATTGGAGTTAGTGCTGTCAAGTAGATGCCAACACATAGCGACCCGATGGAGGGTTTCTGAGGAGCAGCTGGTGAGTTTGAACTGCTGACCTTGTGGCTTGCAGTCCAGTGCTTATCCTACAGTGCCACACCAGGAGTCCCAATCTACACCAGAGTCAATAATAATCCAGTTCTAGGTGGCATTAAAGGACTAGTGGTGGTCTCCTTGCTTTTCCTGCAGATTTTTAAAAAGGATGTGTGCTTTCATTTGAATCCTCAGTTAACCCATATATAGCCTCGTCTGGAATTGATCTTCTATCCAGCTCAATAACAACTTCTCAGCCTTGTGGATTGATCTTTGCCTCTTCTTTGTTAAAACTACTGATTTCATGACAATTGTTCCTTTCACTACTTCCCGAATCCTATTCTTATACTAAGGAGTGTTGAACTGTTCGAGTAAGACAGCCCTTCCTCACAAGCTATTTTGCTGACTTTCTCTCCATCTTCATTTTACATCCATGTCTAGAACCTTCCTTTGGGATTAGAACTTTCAGGGGTATGACTTCTTTTTCTGGACACATTGTCAGAGATACAAGCAGCGCAGGTGTTACAGGCAGAGCAACTTGAACATCCCAGCTTAAAATGACCAGCGGACGCGTCCTAGGATATAGAATGCGAAATCTGGTCCAGCTATAGGCCACGTGTACGATGAAGTCAGCATCATAACTGTTGTGGGGGGCCATGCGGCTCAACATTCAGGGATCATTAGAGGCACTGCCCAACTTCCTGCCTGTTCTGACCCCAACATGGAGTCCAGCGTAGACCAATTGTAGCCATCTAAACCACCAGGTTTCCAATTGTTGTTGTAAAGTGCCGTCGAGTTGGTTCTGACCCATAGCGACCCTTTATAGAATTTCCAAGGAGCAGCTAATGGGTTTGAACTGCCAACTTGGTGATTTACAGTCTGGTGCTGATCTTATATAGAAGTCTGGGATTGAACATTGGAGATGATAACATCAGCAA
>NW_006408756.1:2881282-2882226 GCF_000296735.1 Chrysochloris asiatica
ATTGTCAGGAGGGACCAGTCACTGGAGAAGGCTATTATGTTTGGTAAGGTTGAGGGTCAGAGAAAAAGAGAAAGACCCCCAACAAGATGGATTGGCCAAGTGGCAGCGTCGATGGACTCAAGCGTAGCAACAGTAATGAGGTTGGCCCAGGATCGGGCAGTGTTATGTTCTGCTGTGCATAAGGTCACTATTGGTCTGCTTCAACTCGATGGCACCTGACAACAACAACAACAACAACAGCAGGGAGCTCTGCTAGTGTAGTGGTTCTGAATTGGTCAGCAATTCGAAACTACTAGCAGAAGAAAGATGAGGATTTCTGCTCCCATAAAAATTTACAGCCTCGGAAACCTTGAATTGGAATGGACTCCGTGGCATATCACAACAACAACTCCTCTGTCAGTTTGCCATACTGTGTCACTTGTGTGTTGGTGTGATGCTGTGCCACCAAGATTTTAAATAACTGCAGGGTCACCCATTGTGGACAGATTTTAGCTGAGCTTCTAGATTAAGATAAACTAGGAAGAAGGAGAAGTGAACCCCTTCATAAAACATTATGAAAAAGGTCTGAACACTGTCTGATATGGTGCTTAAAACATGGTGCTTAATGACATGATGCTTAGACGTGGTACTTAGAGACATGGTGTTTAGAGATATGGTGCTTAAAAGATGGGCCTTTCAGGTTGGAAGGCTCTCAAAATAAATGGACGAACAGCTGCCTCCTTAAAGTAGTTTTTGTTATTATTAGGTGCCATTGAGTCAGTACTGACTCATAGTGACCCTAGGCACAACAGAACAACACACTGGCTAGTCCTGAGCCAACCTCACAATTATTGCCATGCTTGACCCCATTGATGCTGCCACTTGGCCAATCCATCTCCCTGGGGGTCTTCCTCTTTTTCTCTGACCCTCCACCTTACCAAACATGATATCCTTCTCCAGTGACT
>NW_006408756.1:2882371-2892194 GCF_000296735.1 Chrysochloris asiatica
AATACCATGGCTTGGGCCAGGCACACCTTAGTCCTTCAACACTTTAAATAGGTCTTCTGCAGCAGATTTGTCTAAAGCATAGAGTTGACCTTAATGACGTGGGTACAGTTACATCTTCTGAACCTCCGTTTGCTGATATGGCACAACTCAAAATAAGAAGAAACAGTGACAAACATCCATTATTAATTGGAACATGGAAGATATGAAGTGTGAATCCAGGAAAACTGGAAACTCAAAAATGAAAAGGATCACATGAAGTCTGATATCCTAGGTATTGGTGGTGGTGGTGGTGTGCCATGGAGTTGGACCCTGTACAGGGTTTTCTGAGGCTGTAAATCTTTACAGGAGCAGCAATCCTCATATTTCTCCTGTGAAACAGCTGGTAGTTTCGAACTGCTAACGTTGAGGTTAGCAACCCAATCCGTAAACACTATGTTACCAGAGCTTCTTATCCTAGGTATTAGCGAGCTGAAATGAACTAGTACTTTCTATTCTGAATCAGACAACCCTATGTTTTACTATGCCAGGAACGACCAATCAAAGAGGAATGGCATCACACACATTGTCAAAAAGAACATTTCAAGATCTATCGTGAAGTACGAAGCTGGCTGTACTAGGGTAGTCTCTATATGTCTACGAGGAAGACCAGCTGATACCATTATTATTCAAATGTATACTCCAACCCCGAAAGTTAGTGATGATGAAATTAAAGAATTTTACCAAGTCCTGTGTGGCACTGTGGGATAATTGGCTAGACCACAGGTTGGTTTGAACCACAAGTTCAGTGGTTCAAATCACCAGACGCTGCTCAGAAACCCTATACAGTGTCACTGTGAGTCAGAACCGACTCACCAACCCTTAACAACAACAAGTACAACCAACTTCTTCAGTCTGAAATTGATGAAACACACACTAAAGATGCATTGCTGATTACTGGTGATTGGAATGGAACGTTGAAAGCAAGAGGAATCATCAGTAATTGGAAAAGGTGGCTTGGTAATAGAAATGATCACATGATAGATTTTTGTAAGACCAATGGCTTGTTAATTGCAAATACTTTTTTTTTTCTTAACAACACAAAAGGCGACTATACACATGGACCTCACCAGATGGGATCAAATTTACTACATACATCTGTGGAAAGAGACAATGGAGAAGTTCAGTATCATCAGCCAAAATATAGCCAGGGGCAGACTGTGGAACAGATATCAGTAACTCACTGGCAAGTTTGGGCTGAAGCTGATGAAAATTAAAACAAGTCCACAAGAGCCAAAATATGACCTTGAGTCTATTGAACCTGAATTTAGAGACCATTTCAAGAACAGAAATGGTTCAACCAATGATCGAAGACCAGAAGAGTTGTAAGATGACATCGAGAACATCATACACGAAGAAAGCAAAAGGTCATTGAAAAAATAGGAAAAAAGAGAAGACCAAAGTGAATCTCAGAAGAGACTTTAAAACTTGCCCTTGAGTGCAGAGAAACTTAAGTGACTGGAAGAAATAATGAAGTAAAATAGCTGAACATAACATTTCAAAGGGCAGTCCAAGAAGACAAAATCACATATTATAATGCAATATACAAAGACCTGGAGATAGGAAACAAAAGGGAAGCTCATGCTCAGCATTTCTCAAGCAGGCAGAACGAAGAAAACTTGAAGATTTGACTTAACAATGAAGGAGTATGTGGGCAATAGACTGAATGGAACATCAAACAATCATTGTTCCAAAAATAATTGTTTGATGTTTAATCATTTTAAGAGGTAGCATATGATCAAGACCTGATGACATTGAAGGAAGAAGTCCTACCAACACTGTAGGCATTGGTGAAGTTACAGGAATTGTCAGAATACAGATCGAAATGTTTCAGCAAATTGACGCAGCATTGGAGGTACTCACTCATCTATGTGAAGAAATTTGGAAGACAGATACCCACCTAATCAATTGGAAGCAATCCATATGTGTGCACATTCCAAAAATAAATGACCCAATGAAATGTGGGAATTATCGGATAATGTCAGTAATATTACATGAAAGTAAAATTTTACTAAAGATAATTCACAAACAACTTCAGCAGTACATCATCAAGGAGTCGCCAGAAATTCAAGTGGGATTCAAAAGAGAACATGGAACGAGGGATATCATTGCTGATGTCAGATAGATCTTGGCTGAAAGCACAGAGTATCAGAAAGATGTTTACCTGTGCTTTACTGACAATGCCAAGAAATTCAACTGTGTAGATCATAAATAATTATGGACACCATTTCAAAGAATGGTACTCCAGAACACTTCTTTGTGCTCATGAGGAACCTGTACATAGACCAAGAGGCAGTTAATTGTTCCAACAGAACAAGGGAACACTCACTGACTGGTTTAACATCAGGAAAGGTGTGCACCATGGTTGTATCCTTTCACCATACTTATTCAATCTCTATGCTGAGCACATAATCCAAGAAGCTAGATTATATGAAGAAGAACGTGGCATCAGGATTGGAGGAAGACTCATGAACAACCTGCGATATACAAATAACACAATGTTGCTTGCTGAAAGCAAAAGGAACTTCAAATACTGATGAAGACTTAAAAAACCTATAGTCTTCAATATGGATTACACCATAAAAGAAAGAAAATGAAAATATTCACAACTGGACCAATAAACGGCATCATGATAAATGGAGAAAAATGTGAAGTTGTCAAAAACTTCATTTTGCTTGGATCCATGGTCAACACCCATAGAAGCAGCAGTCAAGGAAGCAAACAACGTATTGCAGTAGACAAATCTGCTGCAAAGGACCTTTTTAAAGTGTTAAATAGCTAAAATGTCAGTTTGAGGACAAAGTGTCCTTGATCAAGCCATGCCATTTTCAATAACTTTATATGCATGTGAAAGTTGGACAATGAATAAGGAAGACAGTAGAAGAATTGGTGCATTTGAGTTAGGGTGTTGAAGAAGACTATTAAAAATATCACGGACTGCCAGAAGAACAAACAAATCTGTGTTGAAAGAAGTACAGTCAGAATGTTCTGTGTTGTTAGAAGTCAGGATGCTGAGACTCGGTCTCTCATACTTCAGACATATTAACAGGAGGGACCAGTCTTTGGAGAAGGACATCATGCTTGGTAAAGTGGAGGGTCAGTGAAAAAGAGGAAGACCCACCTCCCCAACGAGATAGATTGGTACAGTGGAAGCAGCAATGGTTTCAAGTTTAACAACAATAGTGAGGATTGTGTAGGACCAGGCAGTGTTTTGTTCTGTTGTGCATAAGGTCGCTATGAGTCGGAACCCACTTGCAGTCACCTAACAACAACAGTGGACTGTCAGAAAAACAAACAAATCTGCATTAAGAAGTTCACCCAGAATGTTCCTTAGAAGCCACGATGGCAAGATTTGGTTGTACTTTGGACATATTATCAGGAGGGACCAGTCCCTGGAGAGAAGGACATCATGCTTCATAAAGTGGAGGGTCATTGAAAAAGATTAAGACCTCCCAATGAAATGGATTGGCACAGGGGCAGCAGCAATGGGCTGAAGCGTGACAACCATTGTGAGGATGAGGCAGGAGTGGGTGGTGTTTTGTTCTGTTGTGCACAAGGTAGCTATGAATCAAAGCCCACTTGACAACACCTAGTCACAGCCACAATAATAACAACAGCTTCTCCCTAAGCCCGATTTTGAGAAGTTAGCAACAGATGGATTGATCCAGAAACTATTGGCTCCAACAGAACCATTGTGAGGAAGGTGTAGTGTTCTGCTTTGTTGTGCATAGCGTTACTATGAGTGGGAACTGACTCGATGGCACCTCACAACAACAACAATCTCCAGTAAGAAGTAATCGCATCACTTGTATGTTCTATATATTATAAGGGAATTGTGGGACTAGGGAACCATTTTGTATCTGTGATGATTTGACACAACAGTTGAAAAACTTCCACATAATGACGTTTGACAGGTGAGTATGTGGTATTTGTGTTGTCATTTGTAATCACCCAGCTAGATGCAAAGTGAAATTAACAACTGAAGAAGCCTGGAAATGTTGGTGTTGGGCATGAGTGGGGCTCTGCATGGTCCTACTTTATAAAACCAGGCAAGACCTGAGTGTGCTTCAGGGAGAATGGAGCCCCATCACTTTGCCTGGTAGAATCACAAGCCTTCCTAGACTTTTGGAACCCCATTAGCTATTTCATTTCTTCTTGAATTTTAGTTGCAGAAAACTCAATTTTCTATGTGGTTTGTTCAAGGGCTTGAATTCATCTCCCAAATAAAATTACTTTGACTTTTCTGGAAATACAGATGTTAGCAGCGATTGTATGAAATGGCTTAATCATCAGTACAAAGAGGTTCTCGATGGGGAGATGTTCTGGGAAGACTTAGGTTGAAGAGCCCTCAGATCTCTTTCTATTTGTGTCCAGGTGCTTGGATGGGGCTAGGATGGTGTGTTCACCATCAACACACCCCCCACCCCCAAGGGCACCGCAGTGAATCTCCTGCAACCTGTAAACCTCTGTCCCCTCTAAATGCCCTTGGTGACCTTTCCTTGTACCCTGGGGTCTCTGAATACACACAAATCCTACCAGCAAAAGGAATGATTTGGATATATTCCCAAATGTGATGGCTGGGGATGTACTTGCATGAAATCACAGACATTGAAAACCCTATGTAGCTTGGTTCTGTCACCCATGGGTGTCTTCATGACTCAGAATTGACGGGAGAGTAATGGGCTTGGGTTTGGCCTGCTTTTTTGTGTGTCCCATCCATTCATGGCCAGACAGCTCACTCTCCCCTTGTCATGCTCTTCCGGCCCTTTCAGATCTGGGATGAATTGGTGACTTGGCCTCTCCCATGATGCTCTGTGATCGTCATTCTCTCTCTGAGCATTAAAAATGTCCCTGTCCTCTTCCAAAAGTCTCAAGGTCCTGCTCATGTGAAAACTTGAATCTGAAGACCCTTCCTTGACTGTAGCGATTGTTTCATGGTCTTCTTTGTGAGAATGTAAGACCGCCTGTGCAGGGATTGGAGACATTGATATAAAACAGAAACAAACTTGCGCAATATGAAAGAAATCTGCTCTCATGGGCGAGTGTCTCAGGTGAGGCATTTTGGAAGCTGGAGTTCTCAGTTCAACCGTAGTGGTTTCAAAACCCAGCTCTGCCCCAATGCTGGATGGTCTTAGGTGAAATTTTAGACTCTGATGTTTAGTATTCTCATCCATGAAAGACAGGCAATCATATCTCTCCGGTCGGTTGTTTTGAAGATCAAATTAAGTGAGATTTTTGTATGGGAAGCCTTTGGCAAGATGCCTAAACATACAGTGAGTGATAGACGCGATGATTCCTATTTTATATACTTCCTCCAAACCCAAAATGAGTTATTTTTTTAACATTATTTTAAAGATGCAGAAACAGATTTTATATATTCATTTTTACAGAAGCCTGGAGAAACCTTCTCCCCAATATCCTCAAAAGCCGGGAGGGTGAAAGTTTCCAAGACTTAAATCCAGTCACATCAAAACTCTCTTTTTGGAAGTTCTCTAAGGAGCTCTGGTTGGCGCTGTGGGTTAATGCATCAGACCGCAAAGCCATTTGAACTGCAAGGTTGGTGGTTCAAGCTCACCAGCTGCTCCTCGGAAACCCTATACAGGGTCACTATGGGTCAGAACCGACTCGGTGGCACTTAACAACAAGGAGCTCTGGTAGTGTAGTGGTTACGCATCGGTCTGCGAACCTTAAGGTCAGCAGTTTGAAACTGCCAGTTGTTCCACAGGAGAAAGACAAGGCTTTCTGCTCCCGTAAAGATTTACAGCCTCAGAAACCCTGTACAGGGTCACTATGATGTCGGAATGACTCCATGGCATATAACCACCACCACCAAACAGATTGTCATCACCTTCGGAGTAAAGGTTGAGAGGCTTACCCTAAGCAGACAGATGAGGTAGCTGCAAATAAGGCCCTGATACTTCTCCAGCGGCTGGTGATGGGCAGGGGTGGCTCCAGGGTTGAATTCGTGCCTTGGTCGTGGAGACCTGGGTTCTACGACAGACCACTGCTCCTCATGCGAAGCCATCGCTACCTCTCTGTGTGTTGACAAGATGCTGAAGAGGTGTTTCCAGACTAAGATAGAATAAGAAGAAAGGTCTGGCAACCACCTTCCAGAACTCAGCCTGTGGAAATCACGTGGATCACAGTGGCCCCATCCTGTAGTTCATGGGGTTACCTCGAGTGGGGCTGCCTCCACAGCAGCTGATGTGCCTCCACAGCAGGGACAACAACATGGGCTGTGTAGACAGAAGTGACCCTGAAGTGCCATGGTCCCAGTCCTTGACCTGTGCTGACCCCTTCTCTCTTTTTGGAATTTCCTTCCCATCTCCAACAAATACAAGTCACACACATACACTTTCACACATATCCCCACACACTCAGACATGGACACACAGCTATTACACACATACCTTCACATGTATTCATTCACAAACACACCCATACATACAATCACACACGGCCTTTGCACCTGACCTCCAGGTGGTCTGCTCGGACCCACTCCCCCCTTTCCCCATCTGTGGGGGATGTAGTGCAGACCTCTGGTACTCAGTGACCACCCAGCACAGTTGGATCTGTGTGTTGGACATGTGGCAGGGATGAGTAAGATCTCCAAGTTGCATATAGAATCAGGTGGCCAAGGACCAGGAACCTGTCCCCGTCTTGGCATTGGGGCTCCACATTCTGAGGGCTGCTTGTATCTAACCAACTGCTGAGTCTCACAGCTGTGACAGACCTGATACTTTGTCTTGAAATCAGAAGCTGGGGTGTGGGGGAGGCTGATGGAATTCATGAGTCTTAGGTCACCTGGTACCACCCCAGAAGCTGATCCAACAGACAGCAGCTAGTGTTTCCAGGAACCACGGAGCAGAAGGCATCCTGGGAAGACCAAGATCATCCAACAGAGTGAGACTTCATTCTGAGAAAGAAGACAGCTCTTAAAACTGTGTGCTGAAACCCAAGCATGCATACATGCATCCACACGATGCATACACTGGACAAGGTGTAGCACAACTCACATCTCTGGGACTTGACATGCACACAACTGAGGCTGGCCATCACTGTCTTTAGTGTGGCCTGGAATCACTATTTCATGCTGGCTTGGCTTTGCAGAACCAAGGACAGGGTACAATTGTCCTTGTGTTTCCAGAAGAACATTCAGCCTTGCAAGCACTCAGCTTAATGCTGCCTCTGTAGACAAAGTCCTCACCCTGGAGACGAACAGGGGCAGGTTTCCCAGGGGGCGTGTCGAGGACACAAAACCATGTCTGAGGGGACGTGGTCCAGATGGTTGCCAGCACCCCAGGACCCCTGAACAAGACTTCACCAGCCTCTTTCTGACTGCCAGTGTTGAGTTCCAGATGGGCTTGGCTGAGCCCTGGCTGGAGCTCAGTCCTGCCTTGCTTATGCTGGGGTGGGGACTGGGCACTGGAGGGCATCTGACATGCTGAGAATGAGGAGCGCTTGACAAGGCCACAATGCTGGGGAAGCAGGCCCGCTGCCTGGCAACCTTTCCATTCCCAGGAGAAACATTTGCCTGACAACTTTTCACAACAAATCAGCTGGTTTGTAAGATCAAATTGAACTTGTCAGGTTGACCATGTGGCACCAGATACTTCCTGTTCTGTCCTCGGTATGCTCTGGAGGGAATAGGAGAGCTGGAACACATTCTTTAGGTCAATGATCAAAGATGTTTTCTGGGCTGCCCTAATGCTTGCACGTTTTCCTGCTGTTGTTAGGGAAGTCTGCACGCAGGTCCCAGCCCCTGAGAGAGCAGCCTGGGTGACAGACAGGGTGAAGACAGAGGGTGGTCTTCCTTCAGCTGCATGCTAATCTAATGACTCATGGATGCATGTTTTGATGTTTTATGCAATCCTTACAGCAGGGTAGGGGATCTTGAAACTGGTCTGCCATTTCCCACCCTTAGCATTTCCTGGCTTGAGCCCAAACTGAAACCCACTGCTGTTGGATGGATTCTGACTTGTAGTAACCGTATAGTAGAGTTGAGCCGACCCTGGGGGCTTCCCAAGGCTGCAGGCTTTATGGACTCGAGGACTCTTAACAACAACAACAACAACAACAACAACAACAAATCTTTACGAAAGCAGACTGCCTTGTCTCTCTTTCACAAAGAGTTTGAACCATTGACCTTTCTGTTAGCAGCCAAGCTGTCCGATGCCATCAAGACCCCTCAGTGTATGCTGATAATGTGGGAAATGCTGACACTAGACTCAGGGAGACAGCTCTGCTCAGCACAGTCTGGACTGGAGTTCTACCTGAGGCAGCTGTGGACTCTTGGGCCAATGTCTGCCTTGGGAGAGAGTCATCTTGTGGATCTGTAAGGGTACTGGGCATAGTGACAGAAAGCTGGAGTTTATATAACAAGCAGTATCAGAATGTCAGGGGTTCAAGCTCACCAGCGGCTCCTTGAAAGCCCTATAGAGAGTCACTATGGGTCAGAATTGACTCAACAGCACTTAACAACAACAACAACCAGAAAAGGGGCTCCTGGAGACAGATACTGACAGAAATCAGTACCTCTGGGAGAGTGTCCACCACACTCGTCCCTGCCCCCTTTAGAGAAGTTCATCCTGACCCCTTCTCGCCAGCCATGTCTGCTCAGAGACCTGAACAGGGCCCTTCCTCCGACACAGGACCCTCTTCTGTGCCACCACCCCTCAGTCAGTGACAGTTCTACCCTCCATTCTTTGCCTGAAGGATCCGTAGTGGTTCAGCGGTTACCTGCTTTTGGCTAACCAACAGTTTGGCAGTTCAAATCCACCCAGCGCCTTCCAGGGTGAAAGCTCTCAGGCCCTGCTCCCGTAAAGATGACCGTGTAGAAAATTCGATGAGGCATTTCTGCTTTGTCACATGGAGTCACTATGAAAGGAATTAACTCAGTGGTCCTCGACAATAATAATGCCGTAAGTACAACATGGTCACGTAGATGAACACACACACAAAAGGGTAAGGAAAAAAGGGTTCTATCTAGTATTTCCTTTCATACATGCACAAATTTCTTCTAGTAAAATGTGTGTTTTCTTCTGAAAACATATTTCCACGATCAGTGAATGGCTGCAGACAAGTTCTTCCAGTAGGGCCCTTGTCTTCCTCTCATTGTTATGGTTGCTAAGTGTCATCCAGTCACTTACGACTCACAGGGTTTCTAAAGAGTGGCTGGTGGGTTTGAACTGACAAACTTGTGGTTTGCAGTCCAGTGCCAACCTTCTAGCACCACACAGTGAGTCCTTTCATCTCCTTGCTGTTGTTGTTGTTAAGTGCCATTGAGTTGGTTTCAACTCATACTGACCCTGTATAGGGTTTCCAAGGAACAGCTGGTGGGTTTGAACCACGGACCTTGCAGCTCAAACCGACCTTGTGGGCCAATGCTGATCTTACAGTGCCACACCAGGACTCCTTAGTCTCCTTAGGGTAACTGTAAAAAACAAATGGTTGAATCAAAACGCAGCTTTCATGGGTATCTGTAGGACCAATTAAATTCAAGGCAGACAGATCTATTTTGGAAGGATACCAAAGAGGTAATCTTGGTAGATTTTCTCCAAGGACACAGGATGATCATGGAAGCTTATTATGAAGAAATTTAAAGAAAATGAAAACTTCACTGGTGAAATAAAAACAAGTAAAGTTATGCTGAGGAGTCCCCCCTCCCCCATCATGACTATGCATCTGCTTATAGGGTAGCAAGAGCTGTTTTATGAGAATATTGTTGGAAAACCTTACCCCATCCACCCGACAGCCCTGGTCTTGTCATTTCAGACTTTTTTTTTTT
>NW_006408756.1:2894254-2895676 GCF_000296735.1 Chrysochloris asiatica
TGCCTTTCCCCCTCTTCCACTCACCAGTTGACCAATGTGGTCATCAGCAAGCTTGCATGCCTGCTCATGTGTTCCCTAAGAGTTTCAGTCTTGGAGAGGGGTTTGTACTAAAGGGAGTTGGTTGCTTGCCTTGATGGCTTCCCATTATTCTCTCTCTTTAAAAAAAACAAATATTTATAAATGCTTTTATTCTTTTTTTTTTTAAATGTCTTATTGTGAATTATGTGATAGTTTACATGGGAGAACATTAGCTTTACATTTATCCTATCGTATATCATTCCATTGCCATGGTTACAATCCCCTCTATGCATCATTAACCAACCAAAGGGTATACACTACAAGCCTGCCACCGGTCGTCAGCACACAGCCCCTCTCCCTCTCTGTGTCTAAAGTGCCCAACTGTTCCATCGCTCTATGTCATCGTCTCTGCCTCCATCTCAGGCATCACTGCTTCTCTGGGTAGGGTCCTGCTCTCCGCTCTTCCATTATCTTTTAATGCCATTTCCCATAAACTTTCTGAAGTTCTTTTGTGTGTGTTTGTGTGTGTGCATTTCCATTGGAGTTGAGTCAGTTCTGTGTCAAAACACCCTGTGGGACAAAATTGTTCCTTTGAGTTCTTAACAGTACTTGAAGAACTGTGGTCTTAACAGAAGCAAACTGATATAGTATTTCCCCATGCAGCGGGTGATGGGTTCAAACTGTCAACCTTTAAGTCAGCAGCCAAACATTTTAACATGTGCTCTACTTGCTGTTGTTGTTGTTGTTAGTGTTGTTGTATAGAGTCCAACTCTTAGCAACCCTATACACAGCAGAAGGGAACTGGTCCACTAGGGTTCTTTAATCAATCATTTGTGTTGTTGTTGTTAACTGCCGTCGATCACTTCTGACCCATAGCGACCCTCTATAGGGTTTCTTTCCAAGGGAAGGCTGATGAGCTTGAACTGCTGATCATGCAATGCAAGCCAACTTTGCAATCCAGCACATTATCTATCCCACAGTGCCAAACCAAGACTTCACAACTGGTATATTAATATATGCTATATATGCACACAGTGGAGTCCTGTGTGGTGCTGTGGGCTATATGCTACATTGTAAAGACATATTGAAGCACAAGGTAAGTGGTTTAAGCTCACCAGCTGCTTCTCAGAAACCCCATATAGATAGGGTCACTATGGGTCAGAAACAACTAGAGAACACTTAGCAACAGCAACATGCACATGACTGTTGCTGTTGTGGGTGTCATCAAGTTCACTCCAGTTCATAGTGACCCCATGGATGAAAGAACTAAGTACTGCCTGGTCCTGCGTCATCCTCACACTTGTTGTTGTTAACAACAACAACAACAACAACAACAACAACAAATCTTTACGAAAGCAGACTGCCTTGTCTCTCTTTCACAAAGAGTTTGAACCATTGACCTTT
>NW_006408756.1:2895776-2896787 GCF_000296735.1 Chrysochloris asiatica
AAACTCAAAGAAAATGTAAAATGAACACAATCTGAATGTCTGGAGGATAACAAAACTGCTGATTTGATGAAATGTCAGTCACATCTCATAGAATTCTTCTAGCTATGGCTGTTGTTGTGAAGTGCCGTCGAGTCGGTTCCAACTCATAGTGACCCTCTGCATGGTTCATGAGGTGAGTTTGAACCAACAACCTTGAGGTTCAAACCGACCTTGCAGTCGAGTGCTTGTCCCCCAGCACCACACCTGGATAGGGTAGAGATGGAAACATGCCTTCAGGAAGTGTAGACCCAAATGGAAGCGATGTTGAGGAACAATAGCTTTACATTGGATATTGTTTAACACAGGATTCTATGATTCTGTCACAATTCTTTGTGACTTATCCTTGCAGTTTTATTACACATACAAGGGGGCTTCAAAGAGTTCATGGAAAAATCCCATTATCTTTTTTTAAAAAGTTTTTATTGAGAATTGAGTGATAGTTTACATGAGAACATCGGTTTTACACTCATCATTTTATTGCAGTGATTACAGTCTCCTCTGTGCATTACCCTTCAACAATATTTGCTTCTATTTCCTCTGTTTTTGTTTTTTGGAGGTACACAAACACACTCAGAAATCTGTAATCATTTAAACAGCCAAAGGGCACATTCTGCAAGCCTGCCTCCTGGCCACCAGCTCTCACTCCCTCTCTTTCCATGAGTCCAGAGTCCTCAGCTGCTCCCTCTCTCCATGTCCTCATCTCTGCTTCCACCTCTGGTGTCACTACTTCTCTGGATGGGGTCCCACATTCTGCTCGTGCTCTTCTCCACTGATGGTCCTAGGGTCCTCTGTTCCTGGAATGTAAGATTAACTGCAACCCACTTTTTTTTACAAAATTTCTACCTTTACAGTTGTGAGAGTCGCATTTAGTCATGATAACAATTACTCATTATTGAATCATAAGAATCTTATCCCCATCTCCTTTCACCAGATCTATCTAGACAAGATGAAAAGTATTCAGTGGGGATTCTA
>NW_006408756.1:2897802-2902844 GCF_000296735.1 Chrysochloris asiatica
CCCAGCTCTGCCCCAATGCTGGATGGTCTTAGGTGAAATTTTAGACTCTGATGTTTAGTATTCTCATCCATGAAAGACAGGCAATCATATCTCTCCGGTCGGTTGTTTTGAAGATCAAATTAAGTGAGATTTTTGTATGGGAAGCCTTTGGCAAGATGCCTAAACATACAGTGAGTGATAGACGCGATGATTCCTATTTTATATACTTCCTCCAAACCCAAAATGAGTTATTTTTTTAACATTATTTTAAAGATGCAGAAACAGATTTTATATATTCATTTTTACAGAAGCCTGGAGAAACCTTCTCCCCAATATCCTCAAAAGCCGGGAGGGTGAAAGTTTCCAAGACTTAAATCCAGTCACATCAAAACTCTCTTTTTGGAAGTTCTCTAAGGAGCTCTGGTTGGCGCTGTGGGTTAATGCATCAGACCGCAAAGCCATTTGAACTGCAAGGTTGGTGGTTCAAGCTCACCAGCTGCTCCTCGGAAACCCTATACAGGGTCACTATGGGTCAGAACCGACTCGGTGGCACTTAACAACAAGGAGCTCTGGTAGTGTAGTGGTTACGCATCGGTCTGCGAACCTTAAGGTCAGCAGTTTGAAACTGCCAGTTGTTCCACAGGAGAAAGACAAGGCTTTCTGCTCCCGTAAAGATTTACAGCCTCAGAAACCCTGTACAGGGTCACTATGATGTCGGAATGACTCCATGGCATATAACCACCACCACCAAACAGATTGTCATCACCTTCGGAGTAAAGGTTGAGAGGCTTACCCTAAGCAGACAGATGAGGTAGCTGCAAATAAGGCCCTGATACTTCTCCAGCGGCTGGTGATGGGCAGGGGTGGCTCCAGGGTTGAATTCGTGCCTTGGTCGTGGAGACCTGGGTTCTACGACAGACCACTGCTCCTCATGCGAAGCCATCGCTACCTCTCTGTGTGTTGACAAGATGCTGAAGAGGTGTTTCCAGACTAAGATAGAATAAGAAGAAAGGTCTGGCAACCACCTTCCAGAACTCAGCCTGTGGAAATCACGTGGATCACAGTGGCCCCATCCTGTAGTTCATGGGGTTACCTCGAGTGGGGCTGCCTCCACAGCAGCTGATGTGCCTCCACAGCAGGGACAACAACATGGGCTGTGTAGACAGAAGTGACCCTGAAGTGCCATGGTCCCAGTCCTTGACCTGTGCTGACCCCTTCTCTCTTTTTGGAATTTCCTTCCCATCTCCAACAAATACAAGTCACACACATACACTTTCACACATATCCCCACACACTCAGACATGGACACACAGCTATTACACACATACCTTCACATGTATTCATTCACAAACACACCCATACATACAATCACACACGGCCTTTGCACCTGACCTCCAGGTGGTCTGCTCGGACCCACTCCCCCCTTTCCCCATCTGTGGGGGATGTAGTGCAGACCTCTGGTACTCAGTGACCACCCAGCACAGTTGGATCTGTGTGTTGGACATGTGGCAGGGATGAGTAAGATCTCCAAGTTGCATATAGAATCAGGTGGCCAAGGACCAGGAACCTGTCCCCGTCTTGGCATTGGGGCTCCACATTCTGAGGGCTGCTTGTATCTAACCAACTGCTGAGTCTCACAGCTGTGACAGACCTGATACTTTGTCTTGAAATCAGAAGCTGGGGTGTGGGGGAGGCTGATGGAATTCATGAGTCTTAGGTCACCTGGTACCACCCCAGAAGCTGATCCAACAGACAGCAGCTAGTGTTTCCAGGAACCACGGAGCAGAAGGCATCCTGGGAAGACCAAGATCATCCAACAGAGTGAGACTTCATTCTGAGAAAGAAGACAGCTCTTAAAACTGTGTGCTGAAACCCAAGCATGCATACATGCATCCACACGATGCATACACTGGACAAGGTGTAGCACAACTCACATCTCTGGGACTTGACATGCACACAACTGAGGCTGGCCATCACTGTCTTTAGTGTGGCCTGGAATCACTATTTCATGCTGGCTTGGCTTTGCAGAACCAAGGACAGGGTACAATTGTCCTTGTGTTTCCAGAAGAACATTCAGCCTTGCAAGCACTCAGCTTAATGCTGCCTCTGTAGACAAAGTCCTCACCCTGGAGACGAACAGGGGCAGGTTTCCCAGGGGGCGTGTCGAGGACACAAAACCATGTCTGAGGGGACGTGGTCCAGATGGTTGCCAGCACCCCAGGACCCCTGAACAAGACTTCACCAGCCTCTTTCTGACTGCCAGTGTTGAGTTCCAGATGGGCTTGGCTGAGCCCTGGCTGGAGCTCAGTCCTGCCTTGCTTATGCTGGGGTGGGGACTGGGCACTGGAGGGCATCTGACATGCTGAGAATGAGGAGCGCTTGACAAGGCCACAATGCTGGGGAAGCAGGCCCGCTGCCTGGCAACCTTTCCATTCCCAGGAGAAACATTTGCCTGACAACTTTTCACAACAAATCAGCTGGTTTGTAAGATCAAATTGAACTTGTCAGGTTGACCATGTGGCACCAGATACTTCCTGTTCTGTCCTCGGTATGCTCTGGAGGGAATAGGAGAGCTGGAACACATTCTTTAGGTCAATGATCAAAGATGTTTTCTGGGCTGCCCTAATGCTTGCACGTTTTCCTGCTGTTGTTAGGGAAGTCTGCACGCAGGTCCCAGCCCCTGAGAGAGCAGCCTGGGTGACAGACAGGGTGAAGACAGAGGGTGGTCTTCCTTCAGCTGCATGCTAATCTAATGACTCATGGATGCATGTTTTGATGTTTTATGCAATCCTTACAGCAGGGTAGGGGATCTTGAAACTGGTCTGCCATTTCCCACCCTTAGCATTTCCTGGCTTGAGCCCAAACTGAAACCCACTGCTGTTGGATGGATTCTGACTTGTAGTAACCGTATAGTAGAGTTGAGCCGACCCTGGGGGCTTCCCAAGGCTGCAGGCTTTATGGACTCGAGGACTCTTAACAACAACAACAACAACAACAACAACAACAAATCTTTACGAAAGCAGACTGCCTTGTCTCTCTTTCACAAAGAGTTTGAACCATTGACCTTTCTGTTAGCAGCCAAGCTGTCCGATGCCATCAAGACCCCTCAGTGTATGCTGATAATGTTCTCTACTTGCTGTTGTTGTTGTTGTTAGTGTTGTTGTATAAAAGGCAGCAATGAAGAAATAGGCTGAGTTCAACCACGTTCCATAGACTCCTGTGTGAGCCCACTCTGGCTGCTCCTGTGTCAGTCCATCGTATTGGAGGCTTCTTCCTTTTCTCTGGTCCTGCACTTTACCAAGCATGATGTGCTTCTCCAGACACTGGTCCCTTCTGACCACGTGTCCAAAATACACGAGACAAAGTCTTGCCATCTTAGTTTCTATGGAGTGTCTCTGCTGTATTTCTTGCAAGACAGATTTGTTTGTTCCATGGTACTTTCAATATTCTTTTCCAACACCACAAATCAAATCCACCAATTTTTCTACAATCTTTATTATTAATTGTCCAACTTTCACATGCGTATGAGGCAACCTAAAATACCATGGGTTGGGTCAGGTGCACCTTAGTCCTCAAATTGACATATTTGCTCTTGAGCACTTTAAAAAAGGTCATTTGTAGCAGATTTGTTTAATGCAATACGTCCTTTGATCTCTTGACTGCTGCTTCCATGAGCACTGACTATGGATCCAAGCATAATGAAGTCTTTGACAACTTCAATCTTTACTCCATTGATCATGATGTTATTTATTGCTCCAGTGGTGAGATTTTCATTTTCTTTACATGGATGTGCACTTCATTCTGAAGTCTGTGGTCTTTGATCTTCATTAGTAAGTATTTTAAGTCCTCTTCACTTCCAGCAAGCACGGTTGTGTCATCTGCATGTTAATGAGTCTTCCTCTAATCCTGATGTCAAGTTCTTCTTCATTTAATTCAGCTTCTCAGATTATTTGCTCAGTGTACAGATTGAATAAGTATAGTGAAATGATACAACCCTGATACATACCTTTCCTGTTCAGAGTACATACTATTCTGTTTGAATAGTATGTATTCTAGACATACTATGTATTCAAGACACCTCTTGGTGTCTGTACAGATTCCTCATGAGAACAATTAAACGTTCTGGAATACCCAATCTTCACAATGTTGTCCATAGTTTGTTATGATCCACACAGTCAAATGTCTTTGCATAATCAATAAAGCACAAATAAACATCTTTCTGGTATTCTCTCCTTTCAGCCAAGATTCATCTGACATCAGCAATGACATACCTAGTTCCAAGTCCTCGTCGGAATCCAGCTTGCATTCCTGGAAACTCTCTGTCAATGTACTGTTGCAATCATTTTTGTATTTTCTTCAGCAAAATTTTGCTTGCTTGTGATATTAATGACATTATTCAATGATAGCTGCATTCTGTTGGGCCCACCATTCTTCAGAATGTTCATAAATATGGATCTCTTCTAATCTGTTGGTGACGTAGCAAGCAGCTGTCTTCCAGTGTTCCTGCCAGAGGTGAGTGAGTGCCTCCAACACTGCATTAATTTATTGAAACATTTCCATTTGCATTCTGTCAGTTCCTGGGGTCTTGCTTTTTACCATTGCCTTCAGTATCTCTTGGAACTCTACCTTCAGTAACATTGGTTCTTGATCATATGGTCACTATTGGTACCTAAGGAGTCCTGGTGTGGGGCTGTGGGTTAATGCGCCAGACTGCAAAGCCGTTTGAACTGCAAGGTCGGTGGTTCAAGCTCACCATCTGCTCTTTGGAAACCCGATAGAGGGTCGCTATGGGTCAGAATCGACTCAACAGCACTTGACAACAACAACATTTGTACCTAAAGGTTGAACATCCACCATTTTTTTTTTTTTTAGTACAGTAACTCTCTGTATTTATATATCTTTATAATAAACAGCATTCTTATCAATGGAGAAGAGATTAAAGTTGTCAAGGACTTCATTCTTCTTGGATCAACTGTCAACACTCACGGAAGCAGCAGTCAAGAGATCAGACGACGTATTGCATTGGGCAAATCTGCTGCACAGGAACTTTTTAAAGTATTGAA
>NW_006408756.1:2904507-2908122 GCF_000296735.1 Chrysochloris asiatica
CAATACATTATCTAATAGACAGACAGAAACACACACGTCTCTCATACTTGACTGTTGAGTTAAACAGACTCAGTTTTTCCTCCTGAGTCTCACCTGTTCTGGGCTCCTCTGTCCACCTGGTTGCTTTTCCTTTTCCCCGCCTCCCTGGCTCCCCTCCAGTGCACTGGCTTGACTCCCTGCTCCATTGTCCCTGACCCATCCCTTCTGACTCCCTGAATCCTGGGAGCCCATGAGTCTCTAGAAATGGTCCACAGACTTCTGTGTCCCCTTCTTTAAAGGGATCCTTGCTGGAGCCAGGGAGAGCCTCCAAAACGGAAATGGGTGTACATCACTCCACAAAGGAAAACTGCTTGGAGGCTCCTGAATGCTGGTGACCTGTCCCAGATCTCATGCTGTGCATCTGCAGGGATAACACACCCCTTTATGTACCCATCCCAGAACAGGACCTTTGCCCACTGGGGTCTCATCTGTGAGTCCCTCCCCCATCCCTGAGGAGGGTGACTGCTCTCCTGACCAACCATCACAGCACCGAGGTGTCTTTCATGGCCCTTCACGCACCTGCCGCTACTTGGGCCTTTGCTTGTTCCTTGTTGTTTATCTTCTCTGCTCTGGAATATGAGCTCCATGAGGACAGGCCCTCCTGGCCTTTCCATGGTTATCCTCAGCGTACAGGGAAACTGGCACATCTAATGCCCAGTGGGTGTATGTTGAACATGGCAATCTTTCCTGGGATACAATGTCCCTAACTTCTGGATGACAGTCACCGTGGAGTAGTCACTGGATTATTCAAAAAGCCCAAGTGCCCACCAACAGACAAATGGATAAACCCAAGATAGAAACCCTGTATAGGGTTCTGAGGAGCATCTGGTGGGTTTGAACCATTGACTTTGTGGTTTGCAATCAGTCCAGTGCTGATCCTACAGTGCTGTACCAGGAGCCTACACAGCCATAAAGAAAAATGAGGTCCTAACAAGTGCTCCAGTGTGGATGAACATCAGGCAGAGTGAAATAAGTCCATCATAAAAGAACAAATATTGTAGGATCCCACTAATACGGGATACCTAGACTAGGCATGTATATAGAGATAAGAGGTCATGATTTCTTCCCTGGGGCAGGATGGAGAGAAGAGGAAGACACAATGTTTATGGTGCACTTAGCTTCTTTATGGGGAAGCCTATAGACAATGGAGATGGTCTAACAACATGAAGTCCTTGATTAATGTCCTTGAATTCTACAGGAGACAGATGTGGGCTGCCCGTTGAAAGAGTAGTTGGTGTCAAGGTTACACCGTCAATGCTGGGCTCTGGGAGAAGTTGACTTTAACCATTTAGCGTATCTGAGCAGTTTCTACTTATTGCTGTGGTACCTCCGCTGTCTGGCGACATGTCTAAAGTTTGGTTCGAACTCTCTCTAGTCTTGAGCTTTCATCCTTTCCAGTGTCTTGGCCACCACCACTGTCCCCCATGCCTAGGGCTAACACCGTATCCTCTCTGAAGTTGTTCTCGGTTGAGATTCTTGGAGCCTGAAAGGGTCACAGAATACCTAATTGCCCTCTCTTTGCACTGTGACTCAGCCTCATCATTGCACTTTGAAGGGATCACAATGAGCATTTTCAAGACCTGTCCATGTAGACCAGCATGTAAATATATTGCAAATGCCAGGCTTTGTTCCAAGGGGTTGACAGCTAGCTCACGGTGAAGTACCTCTCAGATGTACTTTCTGCTGCTTGAATATCCTGGGAGTCAGAACTTAAGGAACAGAGCTTTTCAAAAGAGACAAGCATCCAAACCTTTTGAAAATCCCCCACCTAATAGCTACTCTATTTATTGGGGGCTTTTAGCTATTGCCTTTAAGAAATATGCACCGCTTTCTTGTCGCTTGAATCCTGCCTTCCTGCTTCCTTTCACTGTGGGGAGAGAAGAGTGCAAGGGGGAAGCAAGCAACTGAATCTGTGCTTGAACCTAAGCTCTCTGCAGCACACAATATTCAGCCTCAAACAAACACCCTACAAATGCCACAATCCGAGACTTGGATTACGAAGTGCAGGAGTGAGGCGTCTCATAAAAACCAATCCACCAGGTAACCCGGATTTTGAGCTGAGTCTTTGCTGATATGAGGACAGTTCATTAATTTGCCATATTCTAGAACAAGCTTGAAATCAAGTTCTAATATTTCTCAAGCAGATGCAAAGACGTCCACGCGAAAAACCTGTCTTTGAAATTTCTTTTCATCCAAGGCAGCCCTGAATTATACCTTTGATGGTATTTCCCGGCTGTGTTAATAACAGAATTCATCGTGAGTGCCAACACGGTTCATTTTGTAGAGGGTCTATTATTGGGCGTGAATGTTCAACTACTAACTAAAGGGGCCTGTTGGCTCTTTCATGAGGTCGGTAATGAAACCTCAAAGGTGCCCACCTGGAGCTGTCAGGTCTGGCAAAGATCTTAGAGGGGAAAAACCGTATACCTGTCCCTCTGCAGCAACAGACCTCCTTGTTGGCAAATCAGAAGTCATTCTAGCAGCCTGTGACTCTTTCCCCAGCCTAACAATACATGCTTGGCTACATAATGCTAATTATGTAATAAACGATGTCCAATTTTTAATTTCATTGAAAGGGAGGCACTGTTGAGGAGGAGAGGATTTAAATAAACAGCCATAAATCTTTATAAGTGTAATTAGAGACCTTAGAGTGAACAAGCAGACTTGCAATGCCTGTGTATGGGACTGACTCAGTTGGCGATTGCTTGGCTGGTTACAATTAATTGGTTGGCTAACCCACCGATCAGCACATGCAATTGTCCAACCTTGTATATTCAATCTTACTCAACTATATTTTCAAAGAAGTTGCCTGTATTATTTCACCTAGGTCAAAACTTCAAAACCCAGTTTAAATTAGAGAAAGAGAGGAAGAAGGGGAAGAGATGGCGAATGGGATCAAAGATCTGCAATGAAGAAACCAGAAAACTGTTTCTGAAATTTAGCCAACCGAAACCCAACGAATCACAGGTGACCCTTGACTGATCAGAGAAAGGGCAGTGCACGGGCTCACCATGGGCTAGGACCAACCTGATGGTAGTTAACAACAACAGTGTGAGTCCTGCTGTGGCACTGTGAGCTAATACACTGGACTGCAAGGTTGGTTTGGGCTGGAAGGTTGGTGGTTCAAGCTCACAAGCTGCTCCTTGGAAATCCTATACAAGGTTGCTGTGAGTGGGAACCGACATGATGACACTAAAACCACCACCACCACCACCACCAACAACAACACCATCACCAACAACAACAACAAAACACCATCACCACCAACAACAACAACAAAACACCACCACCACCACCAACAACAAAACACCACCACCAACAACAACAACAAAACACCACCACCACCAACAACAACAAAACACCACCACCAACAACAACAACAAAACACCACCAACAACAACAACAAAACACCACCACCCCACCACCACCAACAACAAAACAACACCACCACCACCAACAACAAAACACCACCACACCAACAACAACAACAACAAAACACCACCAACAACAACAACAACAACACCATCACACCAACAACAAAACACCACCACCACCACCAACAAAACACCACCACCA